>NC_041409.2:50489894-50789894 GCF_900747795.2 Erpetoichthys calabaricus
GTTTTCTGCTTGTATTGGCTTGACCAGCGTGTTTAGCATCCTGTTATATGCATACTCTATAGTGGCCACTATTTGAATCACATGAAAAGACAACTGACTGTAAATAAGTTGTGGGGAATAACTCCTGTGCATTAGCCTCTTGGATACAAATCCCATCTTCTGCTTCTTCTTTCAGCTGCTCCCGTTAGGGGTTGCCACAGCGGATCATCATCTTCCATACTGCTTGGTATTTATGACTAAAGAGTGACACCTGAACATAGCGCATTTAACAAGCACAAATAGTAGTCATTACCTGTAATGTAATACTGTGCACAGAATATGGTGAAATTCTTACTTTTGTAGTTGCAACTCTAAAACACAACAGGTCACCACTCTCCAACAACATGATAAACAAGATGTATTAAAACATAGAGCTGTGTTGGTCAAATCCACTTAAATGATACGCTGCTTACTCCTGTTTCTATGTTCTCATGTTTTGAAACCATCTACAAAAAAAAAAAAAAAAAACCCAGAGGAAATCTTGAGTATCATTAGCATTCGTCACTCGTGCTTATTAATGTCATTTGTCCATGGTTTAGGTGTGTTTTTCCAAAGAGTGACAAAGTGCAGACATTTGTGCAAACGATTAACCTAAAAGAGGAACGACTTCTGTATTGTGGCTTTGCTTTTTCATAACTAAAATAACATGGTTTTATTTTTCTCAGACATTTTGAAATAAATAACAGAGGAATATCTTGAAAAAGAGACAATGGGCTCAATTACACCTACTTATTTATCTGAATAAAACCTGGTAAAAGTTTTCTATATAGACAAAATAAACAATTTCAGCATGGTTAATTAGTGCCTCGAAAGCTTGCATATTGTAATCTTTTTAGTTAGCCAATAAAAGGTGTCATTTTGCTTGACTTCTCACAGCATGGTTAATTGAAATAAAAGTGGAAATGAACTGTGACAGAAGTCTGTAGGCCCTGTGCCCTGGCATGCTGTATGTACTGTGAAAGATGCCCAGACACAGACAGACACTGAGACAGCCAGAAGTGCAGAACATACACGTTTAATTTTCTTTTGCCTTCTACACAGCACACACAGTACCCAAAACACCACAATAATGCGCACAGTCCTTTCTTCTCTTCTGCCACGTCCACTCCACTCCACTCTCGCAAGTTCTGTCTTCTTCCTCCCGACTCTGGCACCTTGAATGAAGTGAGGCAGCTCCTTTTATAGTGCACCTGCCCAGGAGGGCTCAACAGCTGTTGCAGCACCCCCTGACCGCACCTCCAGATTTTAACAGGGCTGTAGATAACTCCAACTCCCATGAAGCCCTGCAGGAATCCAAGGCACCTCTGCAACCCAGCGTGCTGCCCTCTAATGTCCTGGGGGAGGTTCTGTTAAGCCCACACTTGGTCCTCTGGTCCTCTCATTGAAGAGGCGTCCCGGCCGTCTGTGACAGTACCCACTTTGAATTTAGCACTAGAGCACCAGCAACACACTGTTTAGGCCATTTTAAAGTCAACGCAGTGAGCACATTGTCTTTGCAAGTCTGGACTGGAATTGTTTGTAGAGTTATAGCCTGAAGTTTGATTTGGTGAACTGTTTAAATGCTGCTTTAGATCGGCTTCTTTGCAGGGGGTGGCACTGCCAGGTTTACACCAAGATGGTTATCTGCTGAAAGTAAGCTCCCTTCTGCTCATGGAAGTTGTTGTCAGCGGCAGGTGCTTACTAGTGGTGTGTCATTCACTTTGGTGTGTTCTCTTGCAGCAGTGTCATTTAAAACTTTATATGAATGTTTCTAAAAGAAATGTGTTGTCTTAGACAGGGGACAGTTAAACAAAGCATTTGTCTCAGGGGTAAAACACATTTGTGTGCCTATTCTGTTTAGACAATTTGTGCAAAAGCAGAAGTCTTTCAACTGAGAAGGTTTAGGGGGTTTAGCGTTGGGGGGGCTTTGGCCTTAGTTTTGATTGGATTAGCTTGAACTAAAACTGGCAGCAGTGGTGCTCATTTAATTTCCTTTTGATTTATATAATGGACTGAGAATGCCACACAAGTTCTGTTTGAAATAGTAACAAGTATTCCATGGCACATAAAACTAGACATAGCACTCCACTATAGGCCACCATTTGAGAACTCCTCATTCTGGATGTTCGTTCTCAGTTCAGTTCATACAGTAACAAAACAAAACAAAAAGAATAATGGTGACTGGAGTTGGAATGTTTTGACTGTGGGTACTCAGCCATGGTCATAATGTAATAACTGTCTTTATTATTTTTGAAAGCATTCATCTACTAATATGTTTTGTTCTCACTGTAATATAATAAATAATATGGTCAGAGGTTGACTCACTCATTTTCAGACGATTCTCTTCTTACTGAATTAGTTCCCAGAATTGCTATTTCAGGATGAATTCTGCCATAAAGTGGTCTCCTGGCATAACAACATATTTAAGTATTTCACAGCTCGATTCCTTATTTTTTTTAATCCAGTACTACATCAGGGTTGGTTAACATTTCAGAGGAATTTATCAAGTATGTCTGAGTATGTCATACACAAGTGTGTTTTGACTTTCTTGATTGTTACAACAAAATGTTTTTTTGAGAAACCATTGTATAAGTTCACTTCTCATAGATAGATAGATAGATAAACTATCTATCTATCTATCTATCTATCTATCTATCTATCTATCTATCTATCTATCTATCTATCTATCTATCTATCTATCTATCTATCTATCTATCTATCTATCTATTCTCTTCCGCTTATCTCAGATCGGGTCGTGGGGGCAGCAGCTTGAGCAGAGATGCCCAGACTTCCCTCTCCCCGGCCACTTCTTCTAGCTCTTCCGGGAGAATCCCAAGGCGTTCCCAGGCCAGCCAAGACACATGGCCCATTCGGTCTCAATGTCCCCCACCTCCCTCGGGATGTGGTCGAAGTTCTGCCGGAGGTGGGAGTTGAAGCTACTTCTGACAGGGGACTCTGCCAGACGTTCCCAGCAGACCCTCACAACACAGACATTTGGCCACAGGTCCGACGACACGACCACAAAGTCAATCATCGAACTGAGGCCTAGGGTGTCCTTGTGCCAAGTGCACATATGAACACCCCTATGCTTGAACATGGTGTTCGTTATGGACAATCCGTGATGAGCACAAAAGTCCAATAACAAAACACCGCTCGGGTTCAGATCGGGGGGGCCATTCCTCCCAATCACGCCCTTCCAGGTCTCACTGTCATTGCCCACGTGAGCATTGAAGTCTCCCAGCAGAACGAGGGAGTCTCCAGAAGGTATGCCCTCTAGCACCCCCTCCAGGTACTCCAAAAAGGGTGGGTACTCCAAATTGCTGTTCGGCGCATATGCACAAACAACAGTTAGGACTCATCCCGCCACCCGAAGGCGGAGGGAGGCTGCCCTCTCGTCCACCGGGATAAACCCCAATGAAAAGGCTCCAAGTCGGGGGGCAATAAGTATGCCCACAACCACTCGGCGGCTCTCACCTGGGGCAACTCCAGAGTGGTAGAGAGTCCAGCCCCTCTCAAGGAGATTGGTTCCAGAGTCCAAGCTGTGCGTCGAGGTGAGCCTGACTATATCTAGCCGGAACCTCTCAACCTCACGCACTAGCTCAGGCTCCTTCCCTTTCAGAGAGGTGACATTCCACATCCCAAGAGACAGTTTCTGTAGCCGAGGATCAGACTGGCAAGGTCCCCGCCTTCGGCCACCACCCAACTCACACTGCACCTGACCTCCTTGGCCCCTCCCATAGGTGGTGAGCCCATGGGAAGGGGGACCCACGTTTCCTCTTCGGGCTGTGCCCCATGGGTGCAGGCCACCAGGTGCTTGCCATCAAGCCCTACCTCCAGGCCTGGCTCCAGAGGGGGGCCCCGGTGACCCATATCTGGGCAAGGGAAAATGTCGTCCAAAGGTTTGATTCATCATTGGAGGTTTGTTGAACTGCTCTTTGTCTCATCCCTCACCTAGGACCAGTTTGCCTTGGGTGGCCCTACCAGGGGCATAAAGCCGCGGACAACAGAGCTCCTAGGATCATTGGGACATGCAAAACCCTCCACCACGATAAGGTGGAAGTTCAAGGAGGGTCTATCTATCTATCTATCTATCTATCTATCTATCTATCTATCTATCAATTATTTGGTATAGCTATTGGAGCTGTCACCTCACATCATTTGGATCCTGGTTTGTTTCTGCCTTGGACTTCTTTCATGTTGTGTATGCTTGTTTTTCCTGTGTTCTTATGGTTTTCTCCTGCATTACAAACACATACAGTAAAATAACTGGTGACTTTTAGATAGAACTTTATTTGTCCCCATGAGGAAATTTAGTTTTTACAGAAGCTCTTTAAATAAATGCATATATGATAGGTAGATAACTAAGTAAATAAATAAATATACACACACCAGTATGACTATAAAGGAAGAAAATTGAAAAAGAAAGAAAACTTCTGACTTGGCGGTCACAGTCCGAGTGAGACATTGTGCAGACATACTGCTGTTGGTACTCACTTTTGCTGAGTAATTTATTTTCTGGAAGTCCTCAGTGGGAGGGTGTGCAGCATTGTTCATAATGGTACTCAGTTTTCTTTTCTTTCTCTTCTTTGCTATGACCTCCAGGGGGTCTACAGTGTGACCTGTTATCCTTTGTGTACAGTCTTAGGAGAGGTGGCATGGTGGTGCAGTGGAGTCTGCATATTCTCTCCATGTCTGTATGGGTTTTCTCTGGGTGTTCTGTTTTCTTTCCACTGTCCAAAGACATGCAGGTTAGGTGAACTGGTGATCCTAAGTCCCTAGTGTGTGTGTGTGTTCACCCTGCGATGGACTGGCGCCCTGTCCAGGGTTTGTTCCTGCCTTGTGCCCTATGCTAGCTGGGATAGGATGTAGCATCTCATGCAACTCTGTTCAGCACTAAGTGGGATCGAAAATGACAGACTGACAGTCTGGGGAAAAAACAAGTTAATTTATGTTTATGCAAAACCACTTTTTATATTGTTCCAAAATGGCTGATAATTTCACCATTTTAAAACACACCTTTAAATTCACAATGACTTTCATTTGAAACTTTTTTGTGAAATACAAAGCTGTGCAACAACAGATAAATTTCACAAAATGATAAACTGAGAGGCTGATGTTTAAAAAAAAGTTAAGGAAAAAAATCAAAAGAATTAATGAATGAAATGTGAGAATGAGTGGGCTGTTTTCGGTCAAACACTGCAATTTGAGAAGACAATTGTAATATATCTGACACAGAAATGGCTTCTCTGTTGTCATACTGTGCCTTAAACTGATAACAAGAGTCAATTTAAGGGTTTTATAAGGAAAATGAGAAGATGAGGGGCTACAGAGCAATAATGAACATCTCCCAGTAGGGTCCTTTCATAGTGGGGTGAGGCAGTGTGCTGCTGAGAGCTGTGCAGACATGACAGGTGTACACTTGAGCTGTGACGGGAGAAATTTCTTGAGTGACCTGGGCCTTAATGTGTGACATTGTGCTGGAATCTGCAGCTCATAGAGTTACTGTGTGCAGTAGTTTACTTTCTTACTTGACAGTTCTTGTCTTTTCATCACACACATCAGGCATTGGTGTAAATAAATGAACAGCTGTTTGATTATTTTTATGTTGTCTTAAAAGTAAATGCACTATTTTCCACCAAGAATTTATTCCATTTTAGTATCTTGTTTTAGAACGTTGTCAGCTTTTCTACTAGTTTATTATTTTCATGATTAGCAAGGTACCTTTCGTAATATCCATCTATTTATTTTCTAACTGTGAGTAGTTTAGAAGATCTCAGGGAGCTCCAGCAAGAGAAGGCACCAGTTCATTACAGTTGTTTCAGAATTGCTTCATCTTAATGAGTAAATATAAACACAAATATTTGCATGCTAAAAATTGTTAGTGAGATATATAGCTGTTCATGGCTCCTTAAAGGATGTGTGATCTTACTGTTTCACCTTATATAGAACTACAACCATAAGCTGGCTAAGCTGATAATGAGTGATATTTTGAGGATACAGTTCATATGTCCATTTTTATATGTTCAGGGTTCAGGAGGCGTGGAGTCTTTTGTGGCATCCTGACCACAAGGCAGTGTTAAGTTTTAATTTGTTCTTTGAGAAAAGCAATCAGAACTGCAAAATTTTTAAAACTTGGCTTTTTAGGTTTTGTCAATGCATGCTGTATTATGAGTGTTAAGTTTCTATTAAGGCTTAAGGGAATGTGGTACCATTTTGTTCAGTTTGTTAAGGAGACATAAACAAAGAAGTCCAAAGAGAACTCCTGAGCGGACCTGTTAGGTTAAATTGAGGACGTTTACCTTTCACTTGATGAATGTCGCTTTATAGGGTGCCTTTCCAATAACAAATACTTAAAACCTTGAAGAATTGCAAAAATTGTGATGCAGTAGTAAATGCTGTTAGCTTTGCCTACACCAGGGGAAGGCAACGTCGGTCCTGGTGAGCCTCAGTGGCTACAGGTTTTCATTCCAACCCAATTGCTTAATTAGAAACCAATCATTGCCAATCTCAGACCTTATTTAATTTTATGGCTTGTTAGTCTGTGCAATGTAAGGCTCTTATATCGTAGATTTTTTTCCTTTCCAAGGATATCATCCAAATGATTTGAAGCCTAAAACAGATCATTTTCAGTCTGTCAGTGTTTTATTAAATCAAACAGTGCATGACGAACACACAAAGATGTAATTGGAAAAAAGCTAGCTGGAGAACTGCTGGCTACTTTGTCTTTTACATCTTATTGCTAATAAGGAGCAATTAAAACACTGAATGCAGCAGTTTAAGATTGAAATAAGCAATTAAGGTTGGAGAACCTTAACAAGCGAGACCACTAAAAGGAAGCATCAAAATGTCACTTAAGCAATATGTGCTTCATCAGCAATAATTGAGTTCTCGTTAAGGAACTGGGTTGGAACAAAAACCTGCACATACTGTGGCACTCCAGGACCGACGTTGCCTACCCCTGGCCTACACCATGGTATGTCTTGATTATAACAGTTTTACAAATTTAGAAGCTCTGAATGCCATCCATCCATCCATCCATTTCCCAGCCCGCTGAATCCGAACACAGGGTCACGGGGGTCTGCTGGAGCCAATCCCAGCCAACACAGGGCACAAGGCAGGAAACAATCCCGGGCAGGGTGCCAACCCACCGCAGGACACACACAAACACACCCACACACCAAGCACACACTAGGGCCAATTTAGAATCACCAATCCACCTAACCTGCATGTCTTTGGACTGTGGGAGGAAACCGGAGCGCCCGGAGGAAACCCACGCAGACACGGGGAGAACATGCAAACTCCACGCAGGGAGGACCCGGGAATCGAACCCAGGTCCCCAGATCTCCCAACTGCGAGGCAGCAGCGCTACCCACTGCGCCACCGTGCCGCCAGCTCTGAATGCAAGATGTATATTTCTACTTTTTTGCCGTTATGGTTTTGCATGACATTTTATTGCTCTAATTTTTGAGAATCTGGGTGACAGTCCTTTACACTGTTAAAAAAATGGTATAATTGTTGTGACTTCATGTGTTGTAGTCTTTGACTATTATTGCAGTTCCTTTAACACAGTGTCTATTATACAGTTACCAGTAACAGTGCACTGCACTTTATCGTGCAGTGAATACACTTGACTTGAGCATTCCTAGTTTTCCTACTCTTTCTCTGTACGTTTATCATTCGTTTGCTCAGAGGTTGATGCACTTGCTGTTCCTGAGCAGTTCTTCTTTTCCCCACCCTAGTGGCCTACTTCTTCTCTTCTTTTGTCGGCATCTTTTTGCATTAAAACTGATTAAGTCAGTGTTTGTGTTGCAATTACTTAGTATGTTTTCCTTAATTTTTCACTTAAGCTGGCACTTAAGTCTTTAATCTGCCTCAAGAATGATTTAAGATATGAAGAGGTAGGGGAAGTGATGGCGAAGGTGGTAGGGATGAGAACGGCACCCGTATGCATGTGCTGCACGGCCGCCCTGCAGTCCGCTGCTGAGAGTTGATTCTACAATAAAATAAAATAAAAAGAGGTATAACCTTGGAGGTCAATCATCACCCCGAAAGCGGACAGTAGATGTCACGTAGTATATGTGTACCAAATTTCAGGTCAATAGTTCAAACAGTTTGCAAGCTGTAAGTGATTTAAAATCCTTAACAGACAAACGCACAGCCACAGTAGCATATTATATAAGAAGATGTAAGCAGATAATATACACCTAAAATTGCCTTTACAAAGACGATATCATTTTTGAGGTGCAATGTGGCCTTGTATAGTAAGTCCAGTCAAAAACGAAACTGCCAACCCAAATAAAAATGGGAATAGTTATGTAAGAAGAAGAAGTATAATAGCTTTGCACTTTTTGGTTTTGAAATATGTTCTACTTCTGTGGAATGGCCTGGTGTCCTCTCTATATCATTCCCTCTTTGCGCATAGTGGTGACATGTTTGGATCTGGTTCCACAATCCCCGAGTTAGAGCTGACATGCTTTAATATGTGTGTTTGATCAATGTTCTGTAACTCTCGTATTTTTACAGTTCTCCTTTTTAATAATAGTGTCTTCAGTTCTGCAAATAATTACATCTGTTTCACTTTAAGTGAATTTCTAACACAATTTGTTTTTCCTGAACATGCATGATGAAAAAACATAATCTGCTTTAGTGACAAGAACCTGTTCATTTGTCCCCTCCACTGTGTCCTGCGTGACAATTGCATTCTGCTGTCTGTTGTTACATATTATAAGATATGGGAGTTTTCTGGAACCCCAAGTTTCATTGTTAGCCAGGTTGATTCACAGCTAGTGTAAGAAGTGTTTCTTTTTAAGCATTTTTAGAGGTGTAATGGTTCCTTTTTTTTTTTTTTGAGAGTAATAAAACAGGTTAAATTCTATGCCACGGAGCTCTGATTAGGACATGTCAGAACTGGGTGTGTTTATTTTCCCTAAGGTTCATGTATTTCATTCTTTTTCGTGATTTATGTTTAATGTGGTGTGTGACCTCAGTATGTCTTGTGTAGTACATTTATGTGTCTGTGTGTGTGTAAGCCCACTTTATGTAGACTTAGTAAGCAGTCTTTTTAAAATGATGGTTGTTGACCATATCTTATTCCCGTCAAAATTTTGACTTCACTATAAAATAACACCTGTGCAAAAATTGTATATGACAGGTCAACAAAAAAATAACAGATTTCTGAACTTAAATGTCTACTTTTTTAATGTATTGCTATGCTCATGATTACATATTTCTCAGTTAACCCTATTTTCGTGATTTGTGAGGCTGGTTGTAAAAGTTTAGGCATATTTGTTTACTTGAAGTAATAGCAGTTTATGATGGCATCTGAAAATATTGGTCGCTGTTTTATTCTGGATACCTACAGTATGTTTCTTAGATGCTTTTCTACTGTGTTTATATGAAGCAAGAAATTGGGTTCAAAACTATGGACTTCAAGAACCTTCAGTTTGCCCTAACACAAATGTAAGTAAGTGGGGCACAAGTTGTTTTTCAGTGCTGTGCTCACTGTCTGTTTGTTGGTTGTACTCATGACAGTAAGTGTCCTGCTAGTACTACTGCTACTGCTGTCTTTTAAATTTGTTGCTTATTCTCTCCTGTTACAGAATAAACTGAATTTTATTGAATTTGTTTGTTAGAATATTCTAGATGAGAATTGGCCATTAAGGCCTACAAAGCTCACCAGTCCTATCCACTTAATTCTTTTATAATAACATCAAGTCGAGTTTTGAAAGTCCCTAAAGTCTTACTGTCTACCACACTACTTGGTCACTTATTCCAAGTGTCTGTGTGAAGAAAAACTTCCTAATGTTGGTGCCACATTTACCCTCAACAAGTTTCCAACTATAGGACCATGAAATTTTTCAATAACAAGTTGTATCCGGTTCAAACAGCATATGGTAGATCTCAAAGCATGAGTTTGCCATACTGCTTCTATGGTACAGACACTTTTTAATAGCTAATTCGCTTTTGCTGGTATCCCATGG
The DNA here is from genome assembly GCF_900747795.2 of Erpetoichthys calabaricus. NCBI lineage: Eukaryota > Metazoa > Chordata > Cladistia > Polypteriformes > Polypteridae > Erpetoichthys > Erpetoichthys calabaricus. The sequence continues at coordinate 50,499,893 of NC_041409.2, forward strand.
AAAACTTAATAAGAAAGAAATGGCATGAATAATTAGGACAGTGGCCACATTATTGAACTAAAGTGTAAGAAGATGCAAAATCCACGTCTCTCTTGTTTTTTCAAGAAGGCTACACAAAGAACTTGATCTTTATCGTCATCCTGTACTAAACAAACGTATACCTGAACCTCTATTTCTGTAACCTGCTTGTTAAATATAAGAAGTCTAGAGACCCTCACAAAGCTTTTAGTGTGCTCTGCTTCCATCAACACAAAAGGTCAGCCTTTGAGATGACATTTAACAGCAATCCATTGGGTCACCATTTATTAAATACTAGTTGTGCTGCCTGTCTAAGATGTGTTGAAATTTAAGTAATCAACGTGGACTTCAGTGTATTCAGCATTAACATTTGTGGTGCACAGGGCATGTCAGGTCAGGATGGGGGGCATGCAGTAATACAATGCGTTGCCGCATCCACCACATGACGAATAAGCTCAGGATCCTGGTTGGCAACCCCCAAGGCAGACATGCAGTCCAGTACCACCCTTCAGAAATGACTGTCTGTCTGCCACTGCCAGGTCTTATGTGGGAGTCCCCTTGGCCTGGTACTGCCATTCGGATCCACAGCAATGGGAATCCTGTCTGCCAGATCACCTTTGGGGAATTGTTCCACATGGCCGTAGTGCCATAACTGACGCTCCCTCACGGTGCAGGTAATGTGCCTCATTGGGGACTCCGTGAACAACACAAAGTCAAACCAGCAGTACCCAAGGATTCTCCGGAGAGACACAGTACTGAGTCCAGTCTTCGTCTCAGGTCATTGGATAGCGTCCATGTCTCATGACCATATAGCAAGACAGGAAGCACCGGGACTTTAAAGACTTGGACCTTTGTCCTTTTGCATAGATATCGGGAGCGCCACACACCCCTTTCCAGCGACCTCATGACCCCCCCATGCTCTCCCAGTCTGTCTACTGACTTCATAGGAAGAGTCACCAGAGACATGAATGTCACTGTTGAGGTAAGTAAACCTCTCGATGAGGTTGACACTCTGTCCGCAGGCAGACACACTGCTGATGGCTGTGCCCAAGAGGTCATTAAAGGCCTGGATCTTGGTTATTATCAGGACACTTGAAAGCCCAGACACTCAGACTCCTCGCTCAGTCCCTCGAGAGCCCCGATCAGTGCTTCCATGGACTCTGTCAAGATCACAGCATCGTCAGCAAAGTCAAGATCAGTAAATCTTTCTTCACCAACAGATGCCCCACAGCTGCTGGACCCCACAACCCTGCAAGCATTGAACAGAGTAGGAGCAGAACACACCCCTGACGAACCTCACAATCAACTGGGAAAAATGCAGAGGTTCTGCCTCCACTCTGCACAGCACTCACAGTACCAGTGTACAGGCCAGCCATGATATCCAGCAACTTTGAGGGGATCCCGTGAAGTCTCAGGATGTCCCACAGGGCAGCTCGATCAACTGAGTCAAACGCTTTACAAAAATCGACAAAGGCTGCAAAGAAACTGCTAATATTTGTGTTTGCGGTCCATGAGAACCCTCCGTGCCAGGATGTGGTTGATGGTAGACTTCTTAAGTGTAAAACCAGACTGCTCCGGTCACTGGTAGGTGATCATGTGATCAAGGATCCTATTGAGGACAACCCTACTAAGGATCTTACCCGGCACTGAGTGCAGTGTTATCCCCCTGTAGTTGCCATAATCTAAGCGATCACCTTTCCCTTTCCAGATAGGGACGACAAGTCCTGTTTTCCAGTCAGTTGAGATGAAGCCCGTCTCCGAAATGGAAGCAAAAATTGTTTGCAATCCCAGGAGGACAGGCTTAGCACCAGCCTGGAGAAGTTAACCCCTTGATACCACAGATCCCCGCAGCCTTCCCTACCCTCAGCTGGTTCGCCACCTGTGCAGTCTCAGAGAGATTGTAGTGTACAATCTATTGAAATGTATTTTGTAATGTGTGTAGTATTTGTGATGGAATGGCAAATGCCAATGCATGTGTCTTTGTTATATGCTGTTCAGTATGGGATTCATAAAAAACTGTGTTACTGTTTGTAAATGTTTGTACTGTTTGTACTGTTTTAAAGCTACACCTTGCTTTTTAAGGCACTTGTGCCATCATACTTGAAGTTTACAAAACAGACAGAGCAAAATGTCCCAGTCGTGGGGGAGGCTGTGTCACGAATGTTGTAAAATTGTTTGTTGATCGATGAAAGTAAGCTGGTTTATTGTAAACATTGACAGGGTGATTATAAATAAAGCCTTTAAGATGACAAACAGAATTTAGAAATAATGCAATAATACAGTCACAGTGCATTGTTGCTGAGGAGAAAGAAAACCACCTGCTTTTTGATCGTTGTGATGAATGTTTAAAATGTTTAACACACAACTGCTATAATTTGTTAAAGTGAGGGTGGGAGTAGAAAGATCTGCTTAGTGTGCTGGATAATGTCCTCTCTACATGTGGAAATACTGAGCCTATGCATACTGTACATTTGATCTGGACTGAGGCTGGCTCTGTGCAGAAGTGGTCCGAAACTTTGGGAAAGAGAGCAGAAGTGGGGTTAAAAATTTATGTTCACTCAACCCTCTCATGAACTTGTGAGAGGTTAGATGCCTAAAAATAAAGCATTAAAATGACATACTGAAAATGAAGAGAAGAAGAAGCAAATAATTATCCACAAGTAGACTGACCATGTTAGTTATGTGAAGTTCATGGTAGGTGGCTGCTGCTCAGCAGGAACTTGTCTACGGGTAATGGCAAATGTTAAGGCACCTTTTTTATCACTTGGTTGCTTTTGTAAGTAGTGAAGTAACGTGTGAGGTTTGTGATTTGATATGGTTTTAAAGCTTTACTTAGAAGACTTAACATAGAATTAAACGTAATAGTTAGCTTCTGTAATCACAGTGCTTTGTGTCAGTTAATTTGTAATTAACTCTGCTTGTGTTGGCTGCTGTTTGACTGGTACACCATGAAGAACCTGAATCGTGACTTATATTGTAAATGCATGAAATGAACAATTCAGTTGTATTCATTCATTTATTTAATTTAGTATATATGCAGTTCACTGTTGATATGATGACTTAGTCACCTTACAATAATCATAGTAAAGATTTTACACTGCCCCTCAAATAATCAGATAACATTTACTTTACAAAAATATTTTAATTTTAATATTTGAAATTAACTGTAATTTTCATCATCCCCTTGGGGACTAATAAAATCTATCTATCTATCTATCTATCTATCTATCTATCTATCTATCTATCTATCTATCTATCTATCATATAGTGCCTTATTCATCTAGATATCTTTATTTTTATATGTTTTTCCAAGTATAAGTCATAACTCCCATATAGTCCCTTTCCTATCGGCTTATCTATGATATTGTGCCAGTCTTATGTGTCTATCATTTTTGTTATATAACACTTTTTCTATCTGTCTGTCTGTTTATATTATCTGTACAATTACACTCCATTTGTGTTCATTGTCATGCATTTTACACTTACATTTATTTGTTTAGCAGATACTTTTATGCAAAGTGACTTACCAAGAAGGTCAACATAATCAAGTAAACGTTGGTCTAGAGCAGGGGTAGGCAATGTCGGTCCCGGAGGGCTGCAGTGGCTGCAGGTTTTTGTTCCAACCCAGTTTCTTAATGAGAAGTCAATTATTGCTGATGAAGCAGTTATTGCTAAAGTGATATTTTGATTCTTCATTTTAGTGGTCTCGCTTGTTAAGGATCCCCACCCTTGATTGCTTATTTCAATCTTAAACAGCTGCATTCATTGTTTTAATGGCTCCTTATTAGCAATAAAATGTAAATGACAAAGTAGCCAGCAGTTCTTAATCTAGCTTGTTTCCATTTATATCTGTATGTGTTCATACACTGTTTGATTTAATAAAACACGTAATAGAAAATGTGACAGACTGAAAATTATCCGTTTTAGGCTTCAAATCATTTAGGTGATATCCTTGGAGATTAAAAAATCTATGATAAAAGAACCTTACATTGCAGACTAACAAACCATTAAATTAAATAAGGTGTGAGACTGGCAAAGTTTAGTTTCTAATTAAGCAGTTGGGTTGGAATGAAAACCTGTAGCCACTGTGGCTCTCCAGGACCGACATTGTCCACCCCTGGTCTAGAGGACTGTTTAGTGTGATAGAACAAGGTTGCAAAAACAACCATCACACGTGAAAAGCTCAGAACAAAATGACAGCAAGTTACAACTCTTAGACAGAAATTCACCCAACAAGAAGGTCTACAGATATTTTCTCAACACACTCAGAATGTCAAATGGAGCTGGGCAGCTCATTCTGCCAGCCAGGAGCTATGCATGAAAAGTAACAGGTATAACACACCGGCACATATTCACACTCACTCAAATGGGACCATCAGGCAGTGGCGTAGCTGGTGGGGGGGGGGGGTAAGGGGGGGACATCTGTCCCTGGGCGCAGCATCCAGGGGGCGCCGAATTGATGTTCCCCATTGCATTTTGGCAAACAGGAGGGGGTGCAAATCTTCAGTTGTCCCTGGGCGCTGAAAACCCTATCTTTGCCTCTGCCATCAGGGCGTTCTATGAGCACGGCCAGGGGCCCGTGACGGCAAAGGGCCTCTTCACCAAGATTTTTTGCTCCACCTCTTGATGAAATGATGGAGTATTTATCTACGAGTCGAAATGATCACCCGACTGTGATGAAGCGGTCAACTCTCACACCGAAATCAGAAGTGAAAACTGCCATCCGTGGACTACACTGTTAAATGTCTGATCAGTTCTCTGTTACAGAGCTCAGTCATGCAGGGGCCTGTAGAGGGTCTTAATCCATTCTCGCATGGGATGAATTTAGAGTTGACAAGTTTGAAGAAACATTTGACAATGTTAGATTTAGATGCTACAAGAATTGCTCTGTGAAACTGATGCTTATGTGCTACCTTAATTTTTTTTCCCCAGGGAGAATGAAGGTGTTCTGTTTCCTGCTCATCGCCTACCTAATGCCATTATTGGTGTATAGTGTAAGTTTTTATATTTCTTTATCTATAAAAATGACTGTGTAGGAACAGATTTATTAGTAAAGTTCTTCTTAATATACAGTAGCTATGTTTCTCTAATTTATTTAAGTGAAGTAACTTTAAAGTAATGTTAAGGCATTTAAATTAAAGAGTCTTGTTAAACAGTGTGGTATATTTTTGTGCCCTGTTTCCATTTGGTTTGGGTTTCCTTTGTCTTTCATGACTATTTTAACAGCATGCATTCTAATAATTACCACCAAAGTGCTGTCTATGGTTTGTCATCCACTTACTGATCTCCTCTTATGTTAACCAAGTCCCATTCAGTTAGTGGGCGGCATGGTGGCACAGTCTTAGCATGGCTACCTCACAGTATTTAGACCAGGGTTCGTGTCCTGGGTCCTCCCTGTGTACAGTTTGCCTGTTCTCCCCGTGTCTGCTTGGGTTTCCTCCCACTGTCAAAACACATGCAGGTTAGGTGAATTGGCGATGCTAAATTGATCCTAGTGTGTGTGTTTTGTGTGAGAATGTGTGTGTGTTCGCCTTGTGATGTACTGGTGCCCTGTCCAGGCTTTGTGTCTGCCTTGCTCCCTGTACCAGCTGTGATAGGCTCCAGTCCCCCACTCCCCACTGTTAGATGCTGACATGACATTCATTTTGTTGCTGTCACTTTGGAAGTTTGTGATGCTTTCAAACTCCCGAGGGAATCCTCCACACACTCATGTGTTTTACCCCTTTGTGTTTCCTCTGTGCTTATGTGCACCACACTTATGCTTAAAGGTTTTGTCATAGTTTGAAACATTGGAGAGCATTTTAAACGTTTATTGAAGTTAAACTGGGCAAAAAAGAAATATAATGTAATATATTCACTTTTGAATTTTTATTAATCAGTAAATGTTTATTAGTTGTGTCTTTTTGTTTAATGCTCTCATATTGATTAATATTCATATCTGTTCATGTCTAGATTTTTGGGGACAGCAAATGGTACAATAGTAGGAGCAGCTGCTTCAGATAATGTCATGTTATTGTTTAATCCGCTTAATCCTGTGCAGGGTCATAGTTGGGGGGGGGGGGGGTTGGGGGGGGTATCCCAGCTAGCACAGGAGGCAAGGCAGGAACAGACCCTGGACAGGACACCAGTCCATTTCAGGGTGAAAACACACACACACACACACACCAACCCACACACACTAGAGCCAATTTAGTGCCGTCAATTCATGTAACCTGCTTATCTTTGGACAGTGGGAAGAGGAAACCCATGCAGACATGGGAAAAATATGCAACCTCCACGCAAGGAGCACCCAGGACTTGAACCTTGTTGCACCACCAATGTGCCTCAAAGTAATATTTATTAATCACTGATTTACTTTCTCTTTATTAGACATTCAAAAGGACACCAAATAGGTTTTTCACTTTATTATTATGTTCTATTATAAATCACCTGCTTACACTCAAGTATACAGTATGTTGTAAAAATATAAAAGTATGGCAATTAGTAATAAAAATAATTTAGGCCAGAATTTGAAACACTTCATTAACAGCATAATTTAGTAAATAACAATTGTAATATTTCAGGTTCCAAAGGTGAAAAGACAGACGGATTATTGGGGCCCTTGGGGAGAGTGGGGTGAATGTAGCCGGACTTGTGGCAGAGGGATAATTGTTCGCCAAAGGCACTGTTACTCCCAAAGGTACTTCTACGTTTTACTTCTAAGTGTTTTAGGTTTAACACATTTTTGATTTTGCCTAAAAAGTTACAATTGTATCACTCTACTTGTATTGGGTAGATTCTGTGAAATAGACATTATTGCTGTTATATTTCAGCCAGGTGTCGTGAAATAAGAATCCAAGCACTAAAGCGTGTAGTTCCACACACTTCCAATAATGCCCACTGGCGGGGATATCATCATCAAACCCTGGCTAGTAATGAAAAAAAAAAAGATTCTAATACAGAATTGATAGACGAGAAAAATGCAGAAAAATCACAAGGCATAAAAAATTTACAAAAGCACATGAACTTGCCACTCCAGAGTGCATTCACAGTGAACCGCCAGGAACTGTGGGAGACCCTCTAAATTTAGAGGATGGAGGGCAGTTCCTGGCAGTGATTGAGGGGACCACCCACAAAACACATGGAACATAACTAAAGCACCTTATATACATAAACACATTCAAAAATAAAAAATGAATAATGAACAAAAGGGTCGTAAAACATGAAATTGCCAGGGGAGGAACCCTGCATGAGACATGACACATTTATTAATTTATTGTAAACCTGAAACCAAGGGTGAAAGTCACCATGTTTGGTTTCCATCTCTTTTGCCATCCAAATATCGTTTTTACATGTATGTATAAAGTGGTAAATACTGGGCAGCATACAATTACAAATGTGCACTCCCACTAGTTGGTTACCTACATATCTTCCTCCCCTGGCTGGGGTTCAAATCCATGTTTGTTTTTTTGTTTCTCTTTTGTTCATTTTTGATTTTTTTTTATTTATGTCGATGGTGTGTATCATTCTTTATTTTTGATTTTGTGTATGTATATAAGCTGCCTTTGTTATATTCCATGTGTTTTGTGGTGGGGCCGCTTGCCAACCACCGCCAGGAACTGCTCTCCACCCTATCTGGAGGGTCGCCCATCGTTCCTGGTGGTTCATTGTAAGTACACTAGGGAGTCGGTACGTTTACATGTCTTTATTGTTATTCTTTGATTTATTGGATTTCTGGATTTTTGACCTTTTATTGTTTCTTTGGATTCTGTGTTGGGACTTTTTTTTTTCTTCTTGCCTTACCTTGCCTTGCTGGCAACTCCTTCATGCTCTTTGGTGGTCTTCAGAGCTTTATAGTGTGAGTGAACATTTTTTGTGGAAGTAAGCTTTTCATTTTATTAAGGTCCTGTGTTTGCCATCATTACTAGCTAGGGTGTGATGGTAAATCTTCCCCTGCAATGGGCAATTTTGGAAGTGTTTTAGCCACGTGGAACTCTGTTTATAACAATTACTAGCTTGTTGTAAGTGCTTAATGATAATAAAATATGGTTTGGGATAAATAAGGTTTTAAAGAAAAAATAGAAGCACTTTCCATGACTTCACAGTCAGAATTCAGCATAACAGAACATATATTCTTTCATGCAGAAGTGCTGTTAGGTATGTAGAATGTGCAAATCTGTACAGAATAATCATTGATTAACTCCCTAAAGGGAGTGAGTGGTGTAGTAACGTGCATCACAAAATGAATTGAAAAGCCTTCAAGCAGATGCAGAGGCAGTGATTTTGCAGATATTCAACACTATGTATGTAATTACTTCTATTTGCTACTATAAGGAATACATCATATTTATATTGATTTGAACCTTTTGATATTGTAATTGTAACATTTCATTCAATTTAAAGTTTTTTCCTAAAAGACACAACCTAGTATTTGGTCACTTTGTGTATACAGTGCTCTCCCAAAGTATTCTGATAATAAAGGCAACAGTCCTGTTTTTGCCTTTGTGGATGACAGGAGTTCTTGAGACATCTTTAGACCAAGAATGATGTCTGTCATAATTTAAGTCATATTTGTATTTTTTATGTACTGTTTTGCAGGTGTCTTGGTGCCATTTTTTTGTATATCATTGGATTGAATTTACACGTGTGTGTGTTTGTTTCCATTTTGTGCATAATATCGTTTTGTGGTCACTTGTTAAAGACTAGTAAGCATTCACCTTTGTATTTGAATTTAACTTCTATAACTGGTTGAAGAAGGCTAGCTTTTGTAGCAGTTTCCTTTCATCCTTATTTTATATTTTATTTCTGGTTTTGACTATTCAAGATTACAATTTACGTTTGTTCCCCTTGGTTTTGGATGCTTTATTGACCTCTAGTACAAATTCCCTTGAATTACAACTTCTCACCACTTCACCATATTAGAAATTCTGGATTATCAATTGCTACAGAGATATAAGAGAGGTGCATTTACACTACCAAACTTGATCCAGAATGGAATGTAATTTAATTGTTCATGCATATCTGTGTAATGTAGTAGAGTTACAGTGTAAATACTCTACCAAATTGTGCCAGCATCTTGAAAACATTTATAGTGGGAAAAATGATCACCAATTTACAAAAAAGAATAATATGTAGAGTGTTTTTCTGCTCTTCTCGTTTGATGTATGAAATGGCATCTTTATTGCCATCAGCCATTGCCTTCAGGGGGTGCACCAAGCCTCAAAACCCAGACACAACTACACAAGGACTGTCCCACATTCAAACCAAAGAGAAAGAGAAGTTAGGAACACACACTGATACAGCGCATTGATGCACTCACCACACGACAAACAACCTCAAGACCACAAATTAGCACCTGAGTGTAGCTGTGCAGCGGGCGACACCTCAGCACCACACTAGTTTGAATTTGATGGAATAGTGGGAGGTTTTTTTACAGCGGCTGGAGTGCCAATCCTGCCACCAACCCCCAAATTTCCCTTGCAGGGCTGGATGCAGGTTAACGTCATACCAGGACAGAGCAATTGCAGGTAAAGGGCCTTGTTCAAGGGCCCACAGGCATTTATGGGATTTGAACCAGCAACCTTCCGATTGCCAGCACAGATCCCAAGGTCAGAGCCACCACTCCACCCATGTTCATCGAATTTTTATTCTTATTTTCACAGAGTACCCTTGACAGGCTTCTTTTCCTCAGTAGTACACCATTCTGTTCCATGGCAATCCATTGTAGCCAATCCAATCCTTTTTTTTTTTTTTTATTTCTTTTCTCCTCCAATCTCCCCAGGCGAATGTTGTCCTGCTCCGCTCCCGACTGCAAGTCCCTGAGCCAAGTGGAGGGTTCTTTTTAAATTCCGGACCCAGGAGTACTTCCGACGCTTAATCAGTTGCCTTCCAGAAGCACTTCTGGATCAGGAAGGATCAAAATAGTCCTTGTATTTTCACTATGTGAGACATCCCCCTGGTGGCCCACACAGAACCTGACAAGGCAGGCCCATGGGACCACAACTCCCATGTTGCCCTGCAGGCGAACATAATGAGACTTGCCAGACAGGATGCTGGTGCCCAGTGTAAAGAGAGACACTCTGCCCATGGAGTGATAAAATAACATCCAGTAATAATATACCATCATTGCTCATGGGGATGTTTAGTGGAAACATTTGTGACAGCATAAACTATATATTGAAAGCTTGGGCCATATGTCTGAACACTCAGTAGAGTACAAATGACCAGTCCTATAAATAATCTGTTTTATAGAAATACTGAAGTCCTCCTTTATGGTGTGTGTACATAACCTTGTGAAATATGTCTGTGAAGATTCTCTGTCATCCAGGTGAAATTATCTGGTAGTTGAGTCATGGCAACTGGACTCCTTACTTGTTATGTAGATATGTTTCACTGCTTATCCAAACAGCTTCTTCAGTCTGGGGAATGTTGTTAGAGACCACAATTTTATCCTCCAAGATAGTTTCACTTCACACCTGCCCTGAATAGGCTCGTTGAGTAAAACAAAGAAAGAGGGAGGTGTGGGTAGATGTAACCACCACACCTTTTAACAGCCCGTCCTACCCTCATAGAGTGGGTTGTTAAGAGTGGTCCACCTGGTGGAGGTGTGAATTGGGCCTGATTTTCCTGGGGATGGATGAAAGGGCAGCATGATAAATTGAAGACAGGTTATGCCTAAGGCCTCCACCTCTGTTGAGTGAGGGGTTGTTTATTTGCACATGCAAAGCTTCCCTCACCCCTCTCTCAAACCACTTGTCTTCTCTATCCAATATCTGGACATTAATGTTCTCAAATGAATGTCCTTTGTCCTTCAAACGGAGTTACACAGCTGATTACGGCCCTGAGGTGTTACTCCTTCTGTGCTGGGCCATCCTCCTGTGTAGTGGCTGTTTGGTCTCTCCAATGTACAGTTCAGGACACTCTTTGCTGTATTGAACGGCATATATTATATTGCTCTTCTTCTGTTTCGGCATCCGGTCTTTGGGGTGGATGAGTCTCTGTCTCAGTGTGTTTGAAGTGGACAGGTATGTGGTGCTGCGGTGGGTTGGCGCCCTGCCCGGGATTGATTCCCTGCCTTGCGCCCTGTGTTGGCTGGGATTGGCTCCAGCAGACCCCCGTGACCCTGTGTTCGGATTCAGCGGGTTGGAAAATGGATGGATGGATGGTATGTGGTGTTTTCCAAAAATCCTTTTTAATTTTTCGGACACACCAGCCATGTATGGAATAACCAGGTTCTTCTGTTGGTCCTGGGACTCCGACTGTTCCGTTGTCCTTTTTCTGGAACAAGATCCTGCCTTGTTAAAGGCCCACTTGGGATATCCACAGGCTTTAAGGGCTGTCTTCAGATGCCTGTTTTCCTTCTTCTTAGCTTCTGTGGAAGTGGGGATGTTCTCTGCTCTGTGGTGTAGAGTCCTGATAACTCCTTGTTTGTGTTGTATTGGGTGATGTGAACATCCAAGTACTGAGGTGTTTTCCGAACAAAGATTTTTAGTGAAGCAGTGTTTAGTTGTATGAAATTAAATCAAATGTGAAAAACTGGCTGTGCAAAAATTTGGGTACCCTTGTAATTTTGCTGATTTGAATGCATGTAACTGCTCAATGCTGATTACTTGCAACACCAAATTGGTTGGATTAGCTTGTTAAGCCTTGAACTTCATAGACAGGTGTGTCCAATCATGAGAAAAGGTATTTAAGGTGGTCAGTTGCTAGTTGTACTTCCCTTTGACTCTTCTCTGAAGAGTGACAACATGGGATCCTCAAAGCAACTCTCAAAAGATCTGAAAACAAAGATTGTTCAGTATCATGGTTTAGGGGAAGTCTACAAAAAGCTATCTCAGAGGTTTATACTGTCAGTTTCAACTGTAAGGAATGTAATCAGGAAATGGAAGGCCACAGGCACAGGTCTGGCAGGCCAAGAAAAATACAGGAGGGGCATATGCACGGGATTGTGAGAATGGTTACAGACAACCCACAGATCCCCTCCAAAGACCTGCAAGAACATCTTGCTGCAGATGGTGTATCTGTACATCGTTCTACAATTCAGCGCATTTTGCACAAAGAACATCTATATGGCAGGGTGATGAGAAAGAAACCCTTTCTGCACTCACACCACAAACAGAGTCGCATATTGTATGCAAATGCTCATTTGGACAAGCCGGATTCATTTTGGAACAAAGTGCTTTGGACTGATGAGACACAAATTGAGTTATTTGGTCATAACAAAAAGCGTTTTGCATGGTGGAAGAAGAACACCGCATTCCAAGTAAAACACCTGCTACCTACTGTCAAATTTGGTGGAGGTTCCATTATGCTGTGGGGCTGTGTGGCTAGTTCAGGGACTGGGGCCCTTGTTAAAGTCGAGGTTCGGATGAATTCAACCCATTATCAACAAATTCTTCAGGATAATGTTCAAGCATCAGTCACAAAGTTGAAGTTACGCAGGGGTTGGATATTCCAACAAGACAATGACCCAAAACACAGTTTGAAATCTACAAAGGCATTCATGCAGAGGGAGAAATACAATGTTCTGGAATGGCCATCACAGTCTCTTGACTTGAATATCATCGAAAATCTATTGGATGATTTGAAGCAGGCTGTCCATGCTCAGCAGCCATCAAATTTAACTGAACTGGAGAGATTTTGTATGGAAGAAGGTCAAAAATACCTCCATCCAGAATCCAGACACTCATCAAAGGCTATAAGAGGTGTCTAGGGGCTGTTATATTTGCAAAAGGAGTCTCAACTAAGTATTGATGTAATATCTCTGCGGGGGGGCCAAATTTATGCACCTGTCTAATTTTGTTATGATGCATATTGCATATTTTCTGTTAATCCAATAAAGTTAATGACACTGCTGAAATACTACTGTTTCCATAAGGCATGTCATATATTAAAAGGAAGTTGCTACTTTGAAAGCTCAGCCAATGATAAACAAAAATCCAACGAATTAATAGGGGTTCCCAAATGTTTTCATATGACTGTATCTACCTAGCAAGAAAGAAGTCCAGTTGCCATGACTCAACTACCAGATAACCTTGTGAAATGATACTCTTCTCTTGTAGTACCTGCAGCAGCCTCTCAGGTAGACATTTTCAGGCCATCTTATTCTAGCCATCTACCTTTATTAACCTGCTGGGTAATATAACTAGAACGATCAGTTCTGAGAAAAAAAAACATAACTTCCTTGAATAGGTTGATGTTCTATAGACTTTTGGTAGAGTCCATCTTGGGTGTTTCCTAGATTCTTTATCTCCAGCTTCTCCCAAAGTCATGCGAGACCTGCTGGAGTACTTTGAGCTCTTAAAGCCTTCACCAGTTGTTTTCCCTCTTCTGGGGTGGAGGCATTGCATTTTATATGTTTAGAAGTACTGCAGTTGTGTTTTCATAGGTTTCAATGAGAAAAAAGGACCAGGCATCAGGAGCTCAGTCATAGGCCACTATTCCTGAAGTTGGAAGTATTGATATAACACTTAGAAATGAAAATCAGGGAGATGTCAAGTCCAACATGAGCTTCACCTTAGACATTTTAACAAGAAATTTATGGTATCCGAGACTGCCTTTGGAGTAGCATAACTACAGCATCTTTAGTTGAAGGAATGCAAACATTGTTGTCAGAATTGGAATGACACCTCATCCAAGCAGAGCTTAAATAAGCATTTTAAAGACAGTAATTATATCAACCTAATCCACCCAATAGTAAAATCATAAGTACTTTGCCTCCTTTGCAGACGTGGTTCTTTAAAAATATACACTCTACCTTTTAAGGGTTTGTTTTTTCAATCTGTTATTAAAGGATACACTTTTGAAATGAAGGATATTTTTGCATGTATGCGGCATACTGTCATTTTCCCCAGCCAGTGCTTAGTTTAATGAATATGCACTTAATAATTTTATAAGAGCTATGTCTTACAACAGTATATCTGCAGGTATTTAGAAGAAAATAATTTTACGGCTAAAGTGGTATTTAAATATGCATGCCTAGAATGTGAAAACACAATGGAAAAGTTTGCACCTCTGCTTTCACACTTCCTCGTTTCAATAATCCTAGTACTCTGCAGCCACGGCAGCCATTGTGCTTAGCTTGGATGTCTGTACTCCAGTATATTATAGAAGTAGTGCAGCGGAGAAGTGTGAAATATGTTTTATTAAATCATTATGAGAGGGTGCTCTCTAGGTATCCCTGCCTTATCTTTACGTGATTAATTGCAAAACGTTTCTAGTCTAAGTTGTTGATTTAGACCAGTCTTTCTCAAAGTGGGCGATAACGCCCCCTTGTGGGCGCTGGAGGCCTACAGGGGGGCGTTAAAGGGCCCAGAGAAAATTGGGGGGTGTTGAAGCGGTTTAGGGGGGCGATGGCTGATTTGTATTTTTTTTCTAATATTTTAAAATTGTAAACTAAAATCAAAACCTACCTACTATACTACATCGATTATTTTGTTCTTATTCCTGTCCTGTTTGATTGTATAAATATAAATAATTTATCATGGCTTTCGTAGGTAGCCCATGAGCAATCAAGTTTTAACAAGTTTTTATTAAACAAAGTGATTTGTGCAATCCTGTATCAAGCGGCCGGATCATCGATACTTGTTCTAACTGATTCCGGTCGTTTTTATCGAAAATAAAAAATATAGAAAATAAAAAATATCGAATTAAAAAATGTCGAAATTTTCGTATAAATAAAAAATGAATCTTAGCCCTAGCCTTAACCCCTAAACCAATTTTATATTTATACTAAAATTTCGACATTTTTTAATTGGATATTTTTTATTTTTGACAAAAATGAGGGTTACCATTCTAACTTGCTCAGTACGAATTCCGTCGAATGAGGTAAACGAGTTTGTGCATGTTTGTCTTATTCCTGTCGGTGCGTGCTGTATTTTAATCCTATATAAGAGCGCGTAATACTTCTTTTATTTTCATTAGTTATATTTTCGCGTGCAATCGTTAGAAAGTTTTTTAAGCTTGATACTTTACTCACGTATTTGTAAAGACAAAACCATGTCGGAAGCAAAAAAGAAGAGACGGCAATACAGTGCGGAATGTATTAAATACGGATTTGTTGAAAATCCCACAAATCCATCTTCGCCTATGTGCCTTCTTTGTCAAAAAACATTTTCGAATGAAGCGATGAAGCCTTCTAGGCTACAAGATCATTTGAATAAAATGCATCCAGATAAGAAAGAAAAAAATGTGGCCTATTTTCAAGACCTGGAAAAGAAGTACATAGCTCAGCCAACTGTATCAAAACTTTTTTCAGCGGCTTCTAAGCAAGACGATGACGGACTTCGAGCCTCGTACAATATCTCTTTGTTAATTGCTCAAACAGGCAAACCACACACTATTGGAGAAGAGTTAATTTTACCGGCAATAAAAGAAGTAATAACTACTGTGCTCCATAAACCAGCGGCAGATATTATTCGAAAAATTCCTTTGAGCAATAGTTCTGTGCAAAGACGAATTGATGAGATGGCTGAAAATATTGAAGACTCATTGTGCAATCATCTGAAGACTACTCAATTCTCAATTCAGTTGGATGAGTCCACTTTACCAACTAACGAAGCACTATTGTTGTCATACGTGAGGTTTATTAAAGATGAGAAAATATGTCAAGAACTATTTGTTAGAAATTTAGAGACAGATACAACCAGAGAAACCATATTTAATACACTGGAAAAGTTTTGTAATGAGAAAGAAATTCCCTTGAAGAATATTATATCAGCTGCTACGGATGGCGCTCCGGCTATGACAGGGCGTCACAAAGGCTTCATAGCGTACTTAAAAAATAAAATTCCAGATGTGCTCGCTGTTCATTGCGTCATTCATTGACAACATTTGGTTGCGAGAAATTTGAGTGAACGGCTGTTTCAATCACTGCAACATGTCATCAAAGCAGTCAATAAAATCCGAAAGAGCTCTTTAAATGACAGATTATTTAATCAGTTTTGTATTGTTAATGACGAAGATTTCAACCGATTGCTGTTTTACACAGAAGTGTGTTGGCTACCAAGAGGTACTTGTCTGACTCGATTTTATAATCTGTTTGACTCTGTGATAGAGTTCTTGGAAAACAAAGACACAGAATTGTGCAACAACCTCCTCACATCAAAGAATGATATTGAGTACTTGACAGACCTGTATAAATTGTTTAATGATATCAATCTCCAACTTCAAGGTGACGACTTGAACTTGATTAAAACAAAAAATATCGTTGCTGCTTTCGTAGCCAAACTGCTCTTACACAAGAAAAACATCGGCAGACGTGAGTTTCACAATTTCCCTAATTTATCAGCAGTACCCTTCATCAACGACGACTTGCTTGTTTACTGCCAACATTTGGAGAACCTCCACAGTGATTTCAAAGAACGGTTCCAGGACATTTTAAAATTGGAAATACCGGACTGGGTGTTGGATCCTTTTTCAAATGTCAACACAGCAGGATCATCCCAGCTTGAGGAAGAACTTATAGAACTGACAACGAACGAGGAAATAAAAATCAAATTCAAAAATGGCTACCAAGAATTTTGGCTACAAAAGCCAATCCCACAATTGTACCCTGGATTGTGGTCGATTGTTCAACGATTTTTGGTAGCATTCCCATCGTCATATTTGTGTGAACGTGGATTTAGTGCTGTGGCAACGCTGCTAACTAAAAAGAGGAATCGTTTGCATGTTACCGAACGCGGTGACTTACGGCTGTTTTTGAGTAAATTCGAACCTGATATTAACAAACTTGTTAAAAATCATCAGATTCATCCTTCACATTAGATAAGTTTTAAAATTTTAATTGAAATGTTTGTTTTAATTTGAATAAAAGTCTTTTTAAATATTATAAAGTTGCGTTTTTATTGCTCCCGTTAGTTAGAAAGTCTCATTTAAAATGTAAGTTTGAACTCAGAAACAGGATAAGACACATATGGCACGCTATAATTAAAGTAATGATTGCGTTTGTGATTTTAAAGATGTGGTAAAGTTAAAAATTTTGGGGGGCGCTAGAAAATAATTGATTCTCAAAGTGGGCAGTAGACAAAATAAGTTTGAGAACCTCTGATTTAGACCTTGCAGCTTCACTGCTTTTTCCAATTTATATTTATAAAATGGGAAATTACCTCTATGAATAACAAAGATTGTGGCATTGCAGGAAAATGAGGCCTTGTTACCAGATATATCTCTACATTTCTGCTGGTAGTAGTAAGCCCTGCTGCATACAGTGCTCATACTGATTCTCTTTGGACATAAGTGGGCATATCTAATATGTACGCCACAAACTACCTTTTGTCCTAAGCCTAACAGCAGCTACAATTTGTAAATTTACATCTTTCAGTGTTTTTGATTCCTCCCTGTCTCATCCTCCCCCCATTGCAGCGTGCCCTCTTAGATATATTCTACTTCATATAGGTAAGTCTCACAGCAAAACTGAATATACTGTATCATCATTGCCAGTCTTTTTGTCAGGCATACCAGTGGTGTAAATTGCCAGTTGATATTGATTATATTTATAATGGTAGCTCTGACAATTGCATTCAAAAAAGTGGGTCATGGCACCAAAAAGGTTTAGATACACTGATGTGAATGACAGCTTGTTTATCTGAGTCTTTATAAAAAATGTGCAAAATACAGAAGTTACTATTAAAAGTTGTAAATGTGGAAGCAGATGCACTGGCATTCTGAATGGGATTGAGTATAGGCCATAATGGAAGGGCAGCAAGAAGGGAGGAGCAACCCACCTAAGAGGATCACCAATTTCTATCCCAGTTGGTAGGAACTAAAGATGGATGGATGAGGGTCGACAGGATTTTATGAGCAGTTTGTCCCTGCACCCCTCTAATAGGGGCCCAGTTAGGACACCACTGGGACATATAACATGAAAGGGCAACCCCGTCAAGGTCTCTGGGTCCTGCAGGGTGGTACTGTGAAAATTGGATATCCCTATTATGGGGTACTTTGGTATGACCCGGAAGTGCTTTCTTGTCATTGCACCAGAAGTGCTCCTGGGTTCAGCATAAAAGAAGGCACCTCAGCTACCTCAAGGTCAAAATCCAGAGGAGGTGGATGAGGATATCAGAGGTTGTAGTGGAAGGAGACAGAGGTGCTTGATCGTTCAATTATATTGTGTCTCACTGCTTTTTATTGTGTTATGGTAGAATTTATCAAATACATGTTATTTTATTTTACTGGTGAAATTGTGTTTGGCTGAATTGGCTCTGGGGTGCCCCCTGCAGTTCTCAAAGTACATATGCAGTTTTTAGGCTTTTAATGGAATTTCCTAGTAATTATGTCATTGGGTGGTATGAAATCATATAAGTAAAGAATGAAGAAGGTGATGTGGAAAGCAAGACTTCTTTCAATTAATAGTAGATTCACGAAAAAGTGGGAATATATTTTGGTTAAAACACATTGGAGATGTGTTTTTTTTTAATCAAATGTTTTAAATCGAATCCATAAATTTGTTCAAAGAGTTGTTTAAAAGATAGCATGCTATCACTCTTGAAAATATTAACCCAAGTGGTCTTTCAAAATGCTTGCTCCTGTGAAGACTGTCTAGTGTTCTACATTTTTTTTTCAAATGAATATTATTCCTGTGCTTTCGGTGCTTTGGAAATTATTTTATACACCGTTCCAGAAATAAAACCATGAACAGTTTTTTTTTTTTTGCAATTTCTTTTAATCAAATCATAATGTGACGAGAGAATCTGTGTGTTGAGAACTTTTCTATAATGGAAAGCTTGACTTTAGTCCAGTTGATATGGAACAGGGATCAACAGTATCAGATGTGATTGTTAACAGTAGCATTCAACGATTGATCTTCTCTTCAGCTTCATTGACAAGGAGACCGACAACAATGAGGTTTCCTCAGCTGTGTGCTAAGTAATACAAGGTCAATGAAATAGGGCTAGGGTTAGGTTTATTTAGCTTTGGACAACAGCTGTCCCTTGGAACTCAGTCCAAGGATATGCTCCTTTGTCCCACTCACACTCAGATAAGTGATTACAGTTAAAGGTGTAGTAAATTGTGTTACATTTTGTGCTTGAAATAAGAATAAATGTTCAGTGTTTTGATGCTAGTTTAAACGGCAGGGTTAACTTCCAGGCCAATGGTTAATCAATAGGCCAGACTTGCACTATCTGTAGAGTGTTAATGTACATTCTCTAGAATTGTACTTGTAATGCTGTGGTTCCTTTAGCAGTAATCAAGGAAAACCATGGAAATCTTACTATGCCTCCTTGTTGTAGGCTTTCTGCCAAGTTCCACATTTACATGAAATACCGTGAAGCATAAGCTCATGTACCTTTTTCATGGGGGAATCCACTAGGCATGACAGTTGTTCTAATTTCTAAATAGATAGGACTGCTCCCCCTGTGATTCAGCTACAGAAAAATGTATTCTTCAAGGTTTTGCCACCTTTTTCCCCATTAAGCACATAAGGGTTGTAGTGCTTTTTGCCTAAAACCCATATTTCCCTGCCCCATCTGCCTCAATGGCTTCAGAGGTAAACGAAACATCACACATGTCAAACTGTTACAGTTAGAGCTGCATTCATTAAGGTTTTATGGATTTACTCTTAGATGAGATTTGCTTGTTGATAATACACATCATTCATTATGATTATTATACTAATACTGTTCCTTTAAATGATAACACTGTATTTTATGTTTCACGTGATAACACATATAAAAAGAAATGGCTTCTTGTCGAGCTGTATCATACAGCAGTTTCTATGTTTCCATTGAATGAAGGCTTTTTTTCAAGAGATAAAATGAAAACTGCATTAAATTACTGCAACTGCAGCTAGTTTCCATCAAACTGACTTCTAGTGATAATGTAATTTCTTGAATAAAACTGCTGTTGCACATGTTTTTCTTTATTGGACAAACACAGAGCTGTCATTTGTGTTTTTATCCTGAGCTTCATGTATAATGCAAATGATACACAGGGAAATTCACTTGAAAAGAGAAGGAGGTTAGGAGCAGGTGCTGATGCAGCGCTTTGCAGAACCCACGACATGACAAACCAACTCAGGATCCCAGATTAGGACCTGAGTAAAGCCAATCAATGGGTGGCACCTCAGCGCCACATTAGTTCAGATGGAGTGGAACAGTGTGAAGTTTTTTTTTATGGTGGCTGGAGGGCCAATTCTGCCACCAACCACCAGGTTTTTCCCTGAAGGTTGGAGGACCAACATGCAGGGCTGGATGCAGATTAACATCATACCAGGGTGGAGCAATTGCAGGTTAAGGGCCTTGCTCAAGGGCCCAATGAAGTAGTCACTTTTGGGGATTACGGGATTTGAACCAGCAACCTTCACTCGAAAGAGGCCACAAATATTCTGTATTAACTCTCGCTAGGACGAAGCAATCTGAACGAAACAACATGCAATTTGCTCCGCAGTATATGGAGCATCAAACAAGCCGGGATACCCCTGCGTTGGAGCTATAAGGTAGACACTGGACAGCCATCTTGATGTTTAACCTCCGTTTGCAATTTCTGAGTGCATATCACCCGTACCCCTTCACTCAGTCACTTGACTTCTCATCAGGATGGTGGTGTCCAGTATTGAGCAGCGCGTCTTCGTGTTGCAAACCTATTGGGTCACAAATCCCTTTAAGCGATGTCAGAAACAACTGGATGCTCGTGAGTTAGCGGAAGGCTACTTCCAGTAAGATGGAGCAACGCGTCACACATTGGCTAGGAGCATGGCAGAAATGGAGTCCTTCTTTGGCCACAGGGTCATTTCAATGGGGCTTTGGCCACCACGGTCACCAGATCTGACACCGGCAGACTTCTTCCTTTGGGGTCTGCTCAAAGGAAAAGTCTACCGGAACAAGCCTCGCACTGTGGAAGATTTGAAGGAAAACATCCAGCGTGAAATTGCTGCTAATCACCCCGAGATGCTTGCCAATAAATACAGGAACATGGAGCACCGCGTCGAAATGTGTCTGGCAGAAAACGGAAACCACTTCCAGCATCGCATGGAATGCATTCGATTACACATACGTTAAGGTATAGAGAGTATTTTTTTGGTTCAGATTGTTTCACCCTAATGGGAGTTACAATAGAATATTCGGGGCTTCTTTTGAGTGAATCTCCTTGTACTTTTGGCTTTTGTGACTCTTCAGTATAGTCAAGTCAAGCTGTCCCATCTGTGTTTATTGTCATACCATCCATACACCATATTACACATACAGTAGCAAAAAAAGCATTCAACAGGACATATCCATAAAGGCAGGAAAAGTGCAAAACAGTATACTATAAATGGATAAATAAATAATAGGTAAATGAATAAACAGTAATAAATCAAAATCAATAGTAATAAATAAATATTAACAACAACTAACACTTGTAACATGTATAACAAATGTACTGCATAAAATAGTATTTAAATATATTACTGATATGTGTGACAAAACCTAAATGGACAGGATATACAGGTCGCCAATTAATGGTTGCCTGTTTAAAATAATTCTTATGTCTCACCTACCTGCCACACTTAATACCCATCCAAAGATGACAGTGCTGCAATGAAACAATTGCTCAAATAATAAGACAACAAGAGCCTGCCCTTTTAAAAACCCAACATATAGAAAAGATTGCATGTCAGAAGGTTGTGGGTGACTCTAACTGAGAAGCCTTCTAACAAAACCCACTGACTACAACATTTCAAAATGTCAAGATGAATATTGGAAAACCTCTGTAGTTGCATAAGAACATTTGTTAGACACCTATGTAACCTCCAACTGCCAGTTCCAATCTAAAAGTGAACTTCCATAGCTTTGCAGTTTGACATTTTGTCTGAGTATCGAGTCATTGGAGAGAGACATTTGAGGCCAGTAAGACCACCATCCTCTACTGTGTTTGCACGGTGTACATGCTATTTGAAAGACAATGATGTGCACGTACATGAAGTTACCAGACATTGTATGGTGCAGCCCACTTCTTTCCAGTACTTTGCACCATAGCTGTTTGGTGCACTCAGTAAAATGCATACACTTGCCCAAAAGTGAAGGTTACCACACTTGCATTAATGGTAAAGGATCTTCTTCTTCAGGTGAGGTGCTGTTCAAAGACAAGTGCTCAATCACAGACTTTGGGAGTGTGCACGGTATGAACGTATTCACCGCATTAGACTTTTACAGGTATGTTGAATAGTTTCAAGGCTGTTAAATATTATGAATGTTTATATATTTATTATGTATAACCTTAATAGACTACATAACAAGTTGTCTATTTTTAATTGACACTTTAAATGAATATTACACATTACACATTATAGAAAGCTACAGGTATTATGATTTTGATAGGCTGAATGATTTGTTGTATGAGAGGTGCATGATAAAATCCCACAACACCAGAGTGATACATAATTGCATTATTTTTCCTGTTTAAACCGTTTTTTGTGGTAACCTAGATAATCTCTTTATCATATCAATTAACATGCAGGAGTCAACGTTACTGCCGTCAAGTGAAGCCTGTCGTCCTCCACGAGAGGTCAGGATGGTAAACTGATGTGTTAAGATAGTCAGACCTATTGAGTACAGATAAAACAAAATCAGAAAATAAGTGGACAATGTAGATAGCAAAGAACAGAAAAATAAAATAGTACAAGATCCAGCAAGGCCTTACAGGTCCGGAGGATTTTATAATAATTGTGTGCTTTAGACTTTTAGATTATTTTTGTGGTTGTAGGTATGATGTCACGATTCTGTTCATCTCTAAACATTTTTTAGTTTATTTAAAATTAATTTTAGTAGCTCATGCAATAAGACACTGCAATCACAGAAACAGATGGTCTGAGATGAGAAATATCTCTGAAAAGGAAAAATATAACTAGATCTTGATTGAAAATGTATGACTTCCATACTGAGTTTCTAGCTATTCCAAAAACCTTCAAAACTATCAACCATTAGCTTTACATAATCCAGCTTAGTCTACTTGGACTTATGTGTAATGAGTGTTGTCTTCATTTTATCACTCTCGAATTAAAGAAAAAGTGTGTGATAGATACATATCTAGTAAGCAAGAAAAAAAAAAGAATTAGGTGGTACAAAACATCTCAGTGCCATCTTCATAATTGCATCCTAGGACCCAGACCATAAAGGGAGCATATACAGTACATCTAAATGTTAGACCGTGAGGGTACAGGAGTGAGCCCAGTGGCATACTTTGGGTATCAGGGCCAGTAACAGGTTTAGGGGTACTGAGGGCAAAGAGCTGATCTCTAACACAGATAGGACCGGCAGCTCCAAAGGGTTCTAAAGAAGTTGTTTTTTTATTATAAAAATAGGGTGTACAAAGAAGACTCAACAGATAAGGAGCACACACAAAACCAAAAAAAACAAAGTAGAAAATAAATAATGTGTGCTCCAGTGGGCTTTCTTAGAAAAATTAGTGCCCCTAACTAACAGTGGGGATGCCTACTGCACTTCAACTCTGTAGACTCCAAATATCGCACACCAAGTCTGTTCTTTATTCTTCCAGCCAGCTGAACTTTTGAAAATACTCTTCTACACAACCTCAAGCTCACCAGCCACATATCCAGCAGTCTCCTTTAAGCCCCAGCCTACAAGCAATTCTGGGGTCACTTGTCATTAGAAGATTAGAACAATTTAGATGAGAACAGGCCATTCAGCTCAACAAAACTCGCCAGTCCTATCCACCTAATTCCTCCAAAATAATGTCAAGTTCAGGTCCTTTAGGTTTAAAGGTCCCTAAGGTTCTACTGTATACCACACTGCTTGGTCATTTATTCCTTGTGTCTGTGGCTCTGTCTGAAGAAAAATCTACCTAAAGTTTGTGTGAAATTTACCCTTAACTGGAATAATTCACTTCATAATTTTAAACAGTTCAATCATGTCACCTATTCATCTTCTTTTCTTTAAACTGTAAAGGCTCATCTCTCTTAATCTTTCTTCATAATTCAACTCCTGTAGCCCTGGACGTAGCCTACTTGCTCTTCTCTGGTCTTTTTCTAGTGCTTCTATGTCCTTTTTTGTAATCTGGAGACCCAAACTGCACCGAGTACTCCAGATGAGGCCTCACCAGTGTGTTATGAAGCTTGAGCAGAACCTCCTGTGACTTGTACACCACACACATCAGGGTGCTACATAAGATAACATACTGTTAGCCTACTTAATGGCTTCCATCTAGCAGTTGATAGTGACAAGTCCAGTAAGACTCCTAAATTTGTCTCATAAGGTGTACTTTGAATTTTCCCCTTGGAAACACTTTTGACATGGGGGCTAATGTATCTCTCGACCCAGTTCACCAGAATAGCACTCCGTGTATTTGCTGATATTATCATTGCATCTCCCAGCTATGGTATAAATCAGGGTCTCGTGCATAAATAAAATCCTTTCTTGTTCCCAACATGACTGAATCTCAAAGTTACTGCCTATTAGATAATAAAAGACTTAAAACAGTTCAGATCAGTGGCACAATTAGCAAAAATAACTGTAAGTTCTCACACAGTGCAGTCTGATAAACTGAGTTGAAGGCAGCACTGAAGTGTAAAAGAAATAGTTTAAAGAGGACTTCAGATGAGACAACTTTTAAACTGCAGCAGCGCTCCTCTGTGTGTGTGTTTGTGTGTGTGTGTGTGTATGAATGTTGGACTGGCCCGGTTTCATGTCCCAGCTCATATGTGCACCTGGGCTGCTACAGTATGCTCTCACCTCAGAACCAGAAACCATTGGCAAATCATTATCCACTTTTGCCAGTGCTGCCTTAATTCTAAGCTTAGAGTGAAAAATCTGACTGGAGTGGTATACGCAGATTATATGAATGCATGGGTGCCTCCAGCTGCTCTGTCACAACATGTTCAAGGACGTGAGAGTTAGTTTAATAGGTGCTTAGGTTTGAGATCTACTTTTTAAAAATAGGTCCAGGTGTTGACATTTTTAGGCTAGATGGTTAAAGTTCAGAAGACAGGGAGCTGTTGATAATACTAACAATGACAAGACAAAACATTGAAAAGTCCCTCTTAAAGTGTAGCAAGCATGGGATCCATGAGGAGTTAATCACCTTAAGATGAAAGATTGAAAGTTTTGTTAACGGAGAAGCAGTTTTATGGAATAAACTGATGGGCTACTGAGATTGTAGTAGTAGTAGCAGGAGTGTACTTAAGTGATTACATATTGAAAGAAACAGAGATATGTTGAATACAGTTACCTTGGTCTTAGATAAGTTTATTATGGTCACAATAAAGCCTTAGGGTTTTCTTTCACAGGTGAGATCATTTCAGAGGTTTGTAACTTTGAAAGAGATGAAGACATCTTTGTAAACTAGGTGATATTTTAATGATGGCCGTCAAAGTCTTTATTCACAGATCCTCTGGATTTAGCCTGTGAGCTTCACATGCATGAGAGCATTTAAAATGCCCTGAGTTTTTTTCTAAAATGGACGGCCTTTCTCAACTTCAAAAGGTTTCTGCAGGTCCTTTGCTAACTCTACTTCATTGGGCCCTTGAGCAAAGCCCTTAACCTGCAATTGCTCCGTCCTGGGTATGATGTTAATCTGCGTCCAACCCTGCATGTAGGCCCTCCAAACTGCAGGGAAAAACCTGGGGGTTGGTGGCAGAATTGGCAATCCGGCCACCATATAAAATCTCACACTGGTTCTATTCCATCTGAACTAGTGTGGTGCTGAGGTGTCACCCGTTGCGTGGCTGCACTCGGCTCCTAATATGGGATCCTGAGTTGGTTCGTCATGTGGTGGGTGCAGCAATGCGCTCTATCAGCACCTGCTCCTAACCTCAACCTCAACCATTGCTGTTACTGTAGTATTCTTTGACACCAGCTTCAGTACTGCATGCTCCTTTGTAGGACGACCGCCACTTGCAGGGGGAGCAGCAACAGTACTGACTTTCCTCCATGTGTAGAAGTGATGCATGTGCGAGTTGCAGTACCAGCAAAAATATGGGTGGCATGTGTGTTCAAGTTTTGGTACATGATGTCAGCATCGTTGTTTACTATCAAAATGTGACAGCAGGCATGTAGCTCCAACAGGATCAATCTGCATGCTTTGATATTTGATGAATGGTTCGATGTGTTAAAGCAAATCATTAAACTTAAATGCTAACATGCAAATGTCTTTATGGTCTCTTTATGGTGCTTTTCTTCATCCATTTCTCGCATAGCAACACAAGCATTGCATATTCCCCGTCATAATGATGCGATACACTTAAAGGTCTCGCATACCATCTTCTGTATGGCTGTTGCTGTTCTTTATTCCCTAAACATCTTTGTCCCCTAAACACACAACACAGTGAAACCGAACATTGTTTCCTCACCATGATGATTTCTCACACTGCCACCTGGTGGAATCCTCCAGATTTACTTAAAGTACGCATGCAAGTATAGACAGCAGCAGTGTCCTCAAACTCACGCTTCTTGTGGCATTAAGCATATCCTTGGCCTTAGACGATCAGCTTGAAGAGTGCGCCAATGACTGCTTCCAACAGGTTAAGATTATGTAAAGGAAGGCTATGACTGAAAATCGCTGAAAAGGTTGTCTAATATGATGTGGGCTTAAGTCTACTGGGACTAATGTGTAATCAATTCTGTATCCATTTTAGTACGATTTAATTAAAAAATAAAATTTTTTAAATAAATTGTTGCAAATTTTAGGTTGCAAAAACATGTTATGTTTTATGTATGTGCACCCACACCATATGAAAACTGGATGCAGCATCTCGACAGTCAGTTAATGGCTTCCAGCACAGCAGGCATGATAGAGTGAAGCTTGACTGAGATATTTCTGACCTGTTGGCCAGTTCCCTGGGAAGTGACAACAGGTAGCAGATATAAAATGACGAAAGAAACAAAAAAGTTTTTTTTGTGCAAATATACAGCAGAGGACTGAAATATAGTCTTTGTGTATGATATTCACGACTTATGAAGAGGCTTGTAATCATTCTGTTAGCCTTTCTAAGGCAGCATGTCTAGTATCCCTGCAAACGATGCTGTGAGCAGACTTCACTGTCTTTTGTATAGGTCCATGGTCTTGAGCTAAGCATGTACCATTGAGGATGGCCTTCATTGTGCACCAAATGAAGTTCTGGGGGTACTCTCAAGTAGGCCACAAACCCAAAAGAATGCATAGATACTAACAAAGTCCAACAAAAAGGGGATTTGTTGAGTTTAGGCAGAATAACACCTAACAAACAATAAATAGACAGTGGGAAGCATAATATGTAACAAAACTAGCCTCACTCAGGCTTTGCCCTGCCTTGAACCTTGTCTTATCCCTGACTTTGTCCTCCACCTAAGCCCTTATCACTGTCCCACTCTCGACTACAAGCACACCTGCCTGAGGTTAGAAGGTCCTTTATAAAGAGTAAAGCAAAACCACTTCTGGCGTCATTGCCAATTGTCTGGCTACTGGATCTGGTTCATCCCTGACCCTTTGGACCCTATAACTCCTGGCTGGCCTGGTACACCAAGTATTGGTCTTTTCATTTTCTGGACACTTTTGCTGCCTTGCCCAGAATAGGACTTTATCCAGCTTCCAGACGGCTGCTTGGCCTCACTGGTAGTTGTCCAGTCCAACATCTAGTTGATGATTGGCCTTTGCAGTACAACCACATGTGTAGCTGTTTTTGAACACCTGTAAATTTTATTGAGCATATGTATAGACATCTGGCCTGTCCACTGACATCTGAAGAAGTAGTCATTGGTAAGCCTTGTTAAACCAAGGTGAGTTGTGCCCATTTTATCAGTAATAGAGACTCCAAGAAGTTTAAACCTACTGACCCTCTTCTGCTTTCTTAAGTCTTTGACCTGCCTCGTGGTTTTGTTGAAGTTAAGACCAAGACTGTTGGTCTGGCACTGATGTCTGTCAGCAGGCAAACCTCTTCTCTGCAAGACTATTCCATCATTTTTAGTAATTAGGACTTATTAAGATGGTGTCATCAGCAAATTTAATAAAAATGATTGGAGCTGCATTTAGCTACATAGCTGTAGGTGGGGAAGGAACAACGGAGAAAACAGACTACTGTGTAGGCTGTCTGTGTTGAGGAGAAGGAAGTGACGTTGCCAGTTCTTAGAGTCTGCCAGTTACTAAGTACAAAATCCAGTTGCAGAGAGTGGTCCTAAGTTGAGGAGCTTGGTGATCATCTTTAATCTGGCATCACATTATACAACTTGTAGTTGCAGAGCACATCAAACTTAATGACTGTGGGTGCTGCATCTCATCACCTTGAAGATGTCAGATTACACAACTGGGACTTGCAGGGGGTGATAGATTACATGACTGCCTTACAACTTAATAACATTGTTCTACATTAACAAAGTATGTTGAGGTAGATAAACCATTCTTCTGTTTATGTGTCCCAGTGCCACTGTCTTAAAGATTTTCATCACAATGAGACTGAGTACCTAGACTATAGTCATTGAAACAGTCTATTTTTTCCCTTAGGCACAAGATTTGTTTTGTTTTTAAAGCAGGTTGTGAACCTTAGGTTTTCCTAGTGAGAAATTAAAGATCACATTTAAAATGTGCCCTGAAATTACCTTTGAACCAGATGCTTTATGAATCTTGACCTGTTTACAGGAGATGGATCATAAGGTACTCTAGTAAAGGCTATACTGGAAGTGACTATGAGCTAAGTCAACCCCGTTGTTACTAAGCTGTGCCTCTGGTTCGTGCTAGGAGCTCCTGGCTTGAAGGTTTAGAATCTTACTCTGCAATGGAAGGGGCATGGGGGCCCTGTGTAATGCAGTAAGAGTTACGCATTGCATCAGGTCGTAAGAAGGACACCTGTGGAATTATACATGGCTACCTGCTTCACATTATACAGTAAATGTCATAGTATCCGCAGTTTGAAGGGCTCATTGATAGAAGGCTGGGGTGCGGTGTTGCAGGCATAATACTATGAAGATGACTCTAGAGGTTTTAAAATCATGTCCTGACTCTGAGAGTTACTCCTAGGGAGTCGTTCCTGGCCAGGGGTTATAAGCCCCATCTGCTCATTCAGAGGATGAACTTCAACTTAGTAGAAGAGTTAGATATACAGTAGCTTAAAGTGGGGCGCGGAGAGACCAGAGTTACTGGGTAGAATTTATGGAAGAAGTCACTGAGAAAGATTATTGTGTTTTGAGAGGGAAGAAAGGGTCATGTGATAAACTGGGAGCAATGCCTCTGCTTGACAAAGACTATGATTTGTGTGTTTTCTTTTCATTCTTTTCTTTCCCTTGTGCTATTCCTCTGTTTATTTGTAATGCTGTTAGTAAAATTTTTATTTGAATTGATGTATAATGCGGTCACGCTGTTTGAAGTTTTTAAATGTCAAAATTTTCCACTGAAAAGCATAGGCAAATTTGCAAAGATGTCCACGTTAAAACAGAGAAACGTTCTTTGCGACTTTAGGAAATATTTTATTGTTACAATTTAACAGTTTCTCGAATGTGTTGTGGTTGCTTGCACATGTATTTTTTTTATATTTTCTTCTTTTACTCAACTGACAGCCACTTGGATGCCCAATGCAAGCGAGTTAAATGTTGGGCAGACCGGGTGCACATGCAGGCACTCATGCACGAATGCAAACAGTTCACACAGCCAGCAGAGACCGTCTTCACACAGCATCACCCTTCTCCTGCTACTTTATGTAAGTTTCCAAACAGAGTACACAAAAGGTCGCTTCACTGGAAATAAATGGAAAGAGAAAACAATTGTATAAGCATATGTAAGACTAAATTGAGTGCACCATGTTATTATTGTATAGAAATGACATTATCCACCTGCAGTTAAATGATGTTTGAAGTCATTATTAACACAGGAAAGGTGCAGCTGCCTTAACTGATATAAACATGGGATGGGTATATTAATGGACAAATGGAGGGTTGGGGCTTCAGTGGCTTAAACCCCTAATCTCTGGCACACAGACCCTAATATACACAAATATTCTTGCCCATCATGTATCATTTGTATTCCCATTATACAATAAATCAGTTGCTTTCCAAGTTATTACTTATTTATGTAATTAAGGAATTACTGTTTTAACTAATACTAATAGCTTATTTCAGTTTCTTTTCTTTCATTGGGTAATATTGATACTGATTTTATTCTAGTGTTGGTCGTTTTATATCTCTCTATTATAAAAGGAAATCCTGAGACGAGACTTTTTCAAAGAAATAATTTCAAGTCCTGCAAGATGAGACTTTGGCCATGAGATTTTTTCCAAGGCCCGCCCTCCTCTCAACCATGCACACGGTCTTCTCATTTCTAATTTGTGCGAATGCTTTTGACAGACACAGTTCCTGGGCTCTCAGCTCTTATAAATTTTAACGTTTTCCTTGTGACGATGCGGGTTCTCTTCACGCTCCCAACGTCCTTATGGGAGCCCTGAACCCAACACTGTCAGTAATGTCACCGAGATGAGCTGACAAATGGGGACAAATCTCACATGAAACCAGGGGATATATTCAAAAAGTGCTTAAGTGCTTTTATTAAAACAATCAGAAAAACAAAAAGTGCAGTGCATCAAGTTCAATAAATAAATCCTTATAACAAGTGTCCAGTGGGGATAAAAACCATCCAATAAATGAATCCTTTAAAACTCGAGGTTAAAATACAGAAGTTAAAAATGAAGTCTCACTCCCTTTACTCTCTGGCCCACCTCTGTCTCTTTCTCCCCGGCTCACCCATTACTCGCAGCCGGCGGAGACCAACAGCCACAAGCTCCTTCAGCTAACCTCTGTCTTGGCCTCCTTTCGGATGTCACTGCCAGACCGTCGAGGTCAGCTCTCCTCCCTTGATCTTTCGCGCACTTGCAGTCACTTTTCAGATCCCATGGGAGGACACCTCTCTGCTCACCCCACTCGCTTGTTTTCAGTGGGGTGAACTAGCCCCTAGAGCGCAACTAACTAATGCTCCTGCGCGGTGCCCCAGCTCGTGATGTCTCCACTTTCCAGGTGGCCAGATCCTCCTGCTAAGACTGCTCTCTCACTTTTTTTAACCTCCTTTACCTCTCTTCTCTCCTCGATCGATCTCTCTATTCATATATCTCTTTTCATGCATCTCTCCTCTCTCTGGTTCGACCCGTACATATACACCCTCGCGGGTGCCTCCGTGGGCGCAGCACCTTAATCACACACCGCAGGAAGCCAATGAGGCAAAAGAGAACGACCGCACCCACACGTGCAGGTGCGACTCGCTCCAGCCACATCATTAACTCCCTGTGGTCGTGCAACTTGCACTCACGGAGAACGACACGGCTATACAGATTTAAAACCTGGCCCTTTCTTGAAGCCGCGGACCTGCTATACCACATTCCTCACTTTAAGTTCCCAATTAAAGAAGATGTATTATGTCCAAATCATATTGAAGAATTTCATCACGAAGGGTTATCAATCGGAGAAATAAGCACCGAGAAACAATGAAGTCAAATGAATTAACGCGAAAATTGTCGATCGGTTACACGACAAATTGGTTAAATGCGCATCAATAGACAATGCTGAAACAGTTGGTGGTGATTGTGCGGAAGATGAAAACATCAACTTACAATATCCCGAAGAATATCTACAACCGTTAACACCGTCTGGTCTTCCACCACCCAAATTACTGTTGACAGAAGGATGTATCCCAGAAAGGTAATGTAGTAAATCTCCCACAGATAACATAAGACACCAAAGGAGATCTTGATATGCCATTCGTATTAAAACGTTAACAGTTTCCTGTTAGAATAGCTTTTGCAAAGACAATTAACAAATCAGAGACAAACATTTGAAAAAGTCGGTTTATTTATTAGAGAGAGAAACAAAATTAACTCATGGGCAGTTATATGTTGCGTTGTCACGATATAACTCCAAACACGGAATGAATCAAAATTTAATGCGATATTGACAAAAATTAAATTAAAAAAATTGTTTTTACTGAAGATTTACAGTAAAAGTGTACGTTTAAAAAGTATTTGCGTGTTCATTTCAAATCCAAGCAGAACGAAATCGTATAACACAACGAATAACTGTAACACAACATGAAACATAATTTATTTTCAAATTATTACGTTTTACTATTTTTTAATATGGTTAAGTACTTGCTGTAATGTAAAATAGTTCTATTATGCATATGTAACAATTCCCATGAAAATAACAATCTGTTTAAATTGTACATTCGCATCCCCATATGCGAGTAGCAGAACCGCAAAGAGGCTAGCGTGTAGCGCAGGCCTGGTGGTTGGCACGTGAAGCGAGCAGGGGGCAAAGCCCACTAGTTAAAAGATATTTTTCAATTGTTAATATTGAGTACAGCTCTATTGGGTATACTTTCAAAAATGTTATGTTTAAGAAAATTGAACAACAGTTGGTCATAGACTCTCCACCACTAACACACATCACTTGCCATTTTGCATCACTTGAATTGGACTCTGCTGTGTATGAAAGCTACTGAGTTCCCACAAGCCTCTTGTGCTCTGGTTTTAACTCCATTGTAAAATGCCATTAGAAAGCACGTATTTAATGCAGCGTACTGACAGTTGCATTCTGTTATAACTATTACTTTTCAATGTGACTCATTGTTACAAAACTATTTAATAAACAAAATGTAATAACTAACTCTTGGAAGAAGTAAATAAAAATGTGAAATGCTTCAACTTGCGCCTTAATTGAGAATGCACCTGAATGTGACACCATGCGCAGTTTGTCTAACTTGTTTGATATTTGAGACTCCATTGAGTTATTTCTTGGTTTGGAGGCATCTCATCCACAGGTTAGATAAAAACAGGAAATAGCCATATACTTCTTTTATAAAGCTGTTGTTTTGGACTTTGCAATAAGTGCAGAAGGAGAGTTTACTCATCTATCACTACGTTTCTTAAAAGAACAGGACAAACTTTTTGGAGGAGAGTTGCTGCTCAAGTATTCTGACGTTTTTATGAAAACATTTAATTCCATCAGGTTTGGCTTGACAGTAATATATCATCCACTCAGGAATTCACTTTAGCAAGTTCAATCCTGTTGCTCAACTTCATTATCAGGGGTTTGAGGGGGGCATTTAAAAGAATTTCTTCTCTTTTCCTTAAGGCAGCCATACACCTAGTGCCAGCTCCCAATTTAAACAAAAAATCTATGGGGCAGCAACTTTATTATGTTGTCTAAGGATTTACTAGACAATAAAGCAGACTGTGGCTATGCCCACACTAAAAGCAGTCAATAATGAAAGGTTAACAAAACAAATACAGAAGAATTATTTTTCAAAGACCACACATGATTATTTTTTTAAGTTCTTATTTGTAACATGGTATTTTTTTAAATATAATGATACTGTACAGACATGATGAGTTGATTGCCCCCAGCAGTGCACTGTCTTGTGTACTCCTCTGTTGATGTGCCCAAAGTTGGAAGGCACCTGTCTTTCAATTTGCCTTCCCATGTAAAGCCAGGTGAACCAATAGTGCCACTCAAATACCAGACATGAGTAGACATTTATTCTAAGGGTTTGAAAAGTGTGCAGTCTGCTCTTAAGCTCTTTAAAACTGCTTCTTAATGATATTCCCCTGAGGGAAGGTAGGGATGGAGTTTGCAGCAGGATTTGGAAATCTGGGCTTTATTGCCCTGTGGAGGAAATATAAAAAGGCAGGAGGCATCTTCTTACACTCATGACAATCTTCTAAATACTTACATTTGTATATCATAAAGAAATACTTCACCCAAAAGTTATATATTTTTTTTATAAGTTACTTACCCCATGTAGTCTGCAGTGATGGATAAGAAAAATTTTTAATCTCATGTTTTCATGAAGAACAGAGATGAAAAAATGTTTCAGATACCAGTCTATGGTGACCAACACTGGACAGCAGCAAACAACATCTAAATGTCCATTAAAAAATCTCTTGTTGCTTGTGTTACATAATCCACAAGTCAAATCATCCAGTTGTATGCTCACAACATCCTAAACAAATGTATTTTTAATAAAATAGTACTCAGTAAGTCACTTCCAGAAAAAAAAACACTCCTGTGAACTAAAACAGAACACAGTCAGACATGAACAAATGTTTGAATTGAAGACCCGCTTCTCCTTTCATTCATTGGTCACGAGTCTAGCCCAGTCACAGCTATCCATTGGCTGACATTGCACTTCATGTGATATCAACAGTGCAAAGTTCACAGAAAGATGTGTACCATAAAGATTAAAAGTTTAAGAAAAGTGAGCGAAAACATTATGAAGAAGAGAAAGTGCCTCAGATATATGTGTTTCCATGATGGTTCAACAAGCAGAAGCTGCTAAATAATCCTGAGGTACTCCAGTTGTGGGTGGCACAGTGCCTCACAGTGAGGAGGCCAGGTTTCGCTTCTCATATCCTCCCAGAATTTAGTTGACATGTCCCTCCCATGTCTGCACTGATTTCCTCCAGGTGCTGCAGTTTCTTCCCACAGTCCAAAGAATTGCAGTTTTAGATGACTGGATAAGCTTAAGTGGCCCTACTGGATGGGAGTGTGGAAGTGTGTTGCACCCTGTGAAAGACTGGTGTCCTGTCCAGGAGATTATTCCTTCCTTGCACCCTGTACTTGCTGGGATAATCTCCAGTCTCCGGCAATCCTGCTCAGGAAATGGTCTGGTGTGTTACTCTAGTTTTGAATATGAATATAAATGTAATGAAGGGAGGCAGACCTACAGTTCAAATATCTGAGCACGTTCAATTTAAGTTAACAAGAACATTGTTTCTGGAATTGACCAATGTAACATTATTTTACTAAAAACACATGCCTTTTGTCTGTTGTGAGCATACAACTGGATTATGCAACACAAGTAACAGGGGATTTTTTCATGAATGTTTTGATATTGTTTGCTGTTGTCCAGAACTTGTCATCATAGGTTTATATGTTATCAGAAATTCTTTTCTCTTGTTCTGCACGAAAACATGACATTACAATTTTTTCTCAGCAATCACCACAAACTACATGGGATAAGTAACATAATAAAAAAACATTTTTGGGTGGAGTGTTCCTGTGATATTTAGAACCTGGGGTGAGGAAGAGAGTGCATTGTTAATGATTATTGTGCTTTGGTTTATATTTTTGACGTCTCCTCTGTGCATTTCTTTATGTTCTTGTTCTATTTTTCTCTGTTTTTTTTGTTAGGAAGAATAAATATTCTATCATTGTTCTTTATTTTTGAGATTTGTTTAAAATAATATTTTTTCACATTACTGCTTCAAAATAATTTTTTGCATTCTTGGGCACCACCATTTTGGGGACTTTTTGTGTATGGATTCTATGCTTAGATGACTAAATGTTCCTGATATTATCATTGCATCGGTAAAGTTCAGCATCATGTACTTCAAGGTTTTCCAGGATTGTGGATAAATTTTACAGCTCACTATGTGTGTTTCTCATGTTTGATTTTCTGATAACTGAATTTTGTGCAAATTACTTGTGCAAAATAATACTTGCTCAGTATTATTTGATCTCCTCATTACAACATTTTGGATGCGGTTCGTCTCCTGGTCCCTGAATGTGTTGCTCTTGTGGTAATGTATATTTCATGTTCTGGCAGTACATGTATCCTCATTTGTACAAATTAGACCTTGTGGTCTAGTTAGTTTCCAAATTGCAGTGGTTGAAGATTCAGGGTGCAGTGTTCTTCCTTGCAAAGACTCAAGCTCTGGATGTGGTGTGGCATGATGGAATAAGTGGTGAAACCTAGTGAATGATGTGGCTTTGAATAACAATCTTCAT
The DNA here is from genome assembly GCF_900747795.2 of Erpetoichthys calabaricus. Lineage (NCBI taxonomy): Eukaryota > Metazoa > Chordata > Cladistia > Polypteriformes > Polypteridae > Erpetoichthys > Erpetoichthys calabaricus. The sequence continues at coordinate 50,535,556 of NC_041409.2, forward strand.
CATTCAGGGAGCTAACAACTAGCCTCAAGCTAATTGCTTAGTGGTTTTGTGGCTAGTGGCAAGAAGAAATATGGAAGATTCAGGTATTAGAAAGAATGATGTGTGTGGCCATAGTTAATATTTAGGTGTTCTGTTATACAATAAGCTGTGTGTTAGTGTAACAGTTGTGGCTAAAGACAGCTGAGACTGTAAATTATTTTCAAAGGTTTTTATACTTGTTTTTAAAGAGTGTTAATCAATTATACTCTATTCATACTAATGCAGATTATCTTTTTGGCTATTAGTATTATTTCATATTTTTTACAGTGCATTTACATTTTGTGAGTTGTAGTAATATGTAGCGGGAACTAACAAAATCAAAAAGTAAAAAGTCACCAAGGTTTGTGATTTATTTGATGTGGCAAATAATCAAACATGCAATGTTCCCAGTTAGTCTTTACAATAGCAGCTATCCCACTAAGTCTTTATAAAAATTAATTAAAACTTTTATATGAAGTCATAAAGATCCCTAGAATGAAGTAATGTAATCTACAGGTCCTTCTCACTTCAACTAATGTTCATGGCTTCATCATCAGAAGGGTGTACACTAGGGCAAAATTAAGTCAAAGGCAAGGTGACAATGCAGAAACTTTGATTTGCTAATAAGAACACAAATGCTAATATTAAATCTACCAAAGCCAAGTTAGATATTCCTCAGCCATTCTGTAGCAAAACATTTTAACTGAAGTTGATCCTATTATGACAGGAGAATAGCTAATAATGCATTCAACAGTAAGGATTAAGGACCTCATGCAAGTTGTCAACCATGTTTTTGAAAGTAAGCTGTTGACTCTCAGAATCTTGTCTTCTGATTCTGTTGTGGCTTTGGGTCGGCCAGACCTGACCCTGTTAGAATTTTCTCCAGTTTCCAAGTTCCTTTTGATGATGTAGGACACTAGGCTTACTGACACCTTGGCTTTCTGTGCAGTTTCTATAACTGAAAGTCCTACACTTTGAAGACTTCTAACAGTTTATCTGTCTTTCTTTGTTAATTGCCTTTTTTCTCACCATTGTGATAGCAATATACAGTGCAATATTTTCCAAAAAATGTTTCAGAGAATGTAGCAAAACTTTGTTCCAGCATCACTTTTGTGTAAACAGAGGATTTGTAAGTAGTTGACAAAAGTTGGGACACCTGTAGAAATTGTTTGCCATCAACTTTCAAGGTTTAAATACCGTATATACTCGCGGATAAGTCAGGACTTGATTTTACCGTATAATTTCTGGTATTTTATAATGTCGGTCATATAAGTTGAATTTGGAAAACTCACGCTATTGGTCCAAGAGATTATGATATGCTAATGCCCACCTGAGAGAGTAACCATGGAGCACACTTCCTTTTTTTTTCTATGTATTGTGCCTACGTGACCACACAGTGATACCCAAACTATTCCAAAGCGAACAAAGCGAAGTTTGCACTGATTTGTGTTTTTTGTATCTCACACCCTCATACACCTTTATCGTTAGAGCATCCCTTACATACGATGGAGCGTTCGATCAGAAAAAAATATGAAGCTGGTTTTAAATTTAAAGTCGCTGAAGTGGCGAAAGAAATTGCTAATTGCGCTGCTGCAACAAAATTTGATGTGTCTCAAATCTACGGAAGCGTATTAGGGCCACGGTAAAAAAAAAAAAATATGGACACAGTGAAGAAAGAAAAAAAACTAAATGTTGAGATTAAAGTCTACATGTTGACTTTATTCTCGACATTTCCACTTTATTCTCGCCATTTATGGTTAGATTAAAGTTGTCATTTCCACTTTATTCTCGTAGTTTATTTTGTCAGTAGAATGTCTCAAACTAAACTTCATCTTAAAATGAATGTTTAATTTACTTGATTTTCTCAAACCCCGTCATAAGTTAATGTAGCACATTAAATGCTTTATATTAAGTGTTCCCGGCCCAGTTGTTAATCTCTATGCGCTTCTTAAACTGACTTCCTCTTGCACTGAGGAGGTGCCGGCAGCATTTGCCGCACATTGACTTCATGATATTCCTGCTCTATGAACATTCAGAATACTAAGATAAATACTTGATATCTTTTTAATGATAAAATGCATTAAATCATGTATTAAACATGGGTGGCAGGGGGCACGGTGGCGTGGTTATAGTGCTGCTCCCTCGCATTAAGGGGTCCCCAGGTCTACGTTCAGTGTAGAGAACTTTATGGCAGGTGTGACGAGGCTCCAAAAAAAACGGATATATGAATGGGTATCACACAGGTTTAACTGAAATATGTTGTAAATGTTAGGTTCGTGATGGATGTTTTTCTGAGCGGGCTTTTTTTATTGCATACATGCTGTCTCTATCTGACGTACTTATCCCCCAATTCCTATCCTTCCTTTTTCTTTCTCCACATAGCCAATTACCACATGATAAACGTCTTTGTGAAATTAAAACTAGTTATAAACTTAGACCTCAGAGTTTTCAGAACTTTAAAAAAAATCTTCGTTATACATGTTTAATTATGCCATCCATTCTGGGTTGCGCCCATCCCAGCAAGCATCATGTGCAAGACAGGAGCAAATCCCGAATGGGGCACCAGCACATCACAGGGTGATTACGAGCAACATATACAGTAGCAGGGTCAATAATACATAACAAAACCCCACATCCTACATGACTGTGAAAGGAAACTGAAGCACAGTGAGTAAACCCACCAGAAAAACATGCAAACTCAAGGCAGGGAACACCCAGAACCGCCTTGCTGCGAGGCAGCAGTGCAACCACCACACCACCGTGCCCCCACATGCTTTAATGTATTTCATTATGAAAATGATATCAAGTATTTATCTTAGCATTCTAAATGTTCAGAGAGCAGGAATATCATGACGTGAATGTGTTCTGTGCGGTGATCACTGCCTGCTCCTCCTCTTAGTGCAAGAGGAAATCAGTTTAAGAAGCGCATACTGATTAACATGGGTCGGGGAACACTTAACACAAAACATTTAATGTGCTACATAATTTATGAGGGGGTTTGAGAAAATCTAGTAAATGAAACATTCATTTTAAGATGAAGTTTAGCTTGAGACATTCTACTGATAAAATAAACTACGAGAATAAAATGAAAATGTCGACTTTAATCTCGACATAAATGGCGAGAATAAAGTGGAAATGTCGAGAATAAAGTCAACATGTCGACTTTAATCTCGACATTTAGTTTTTTTCTTTCTTCACTGCATCCGTATTTATTTTTTTCACCGTGGTCCTAATACGCTTCCATACAAATCACAGTTAATGTATTGTCTCAGGGTTGGAGGTTTTTTTCAGGAACACTTCAGAAGGCCCTTCACTTAAACAGTTTGTTACAGTAAGTCGTGTTTGTGGCACTGGCTCAGCTCAACAAGAGAAAGACAAGGCCTTCATATACATACAATAGTTTGATGGTCAGTGATACTGTCTCAGAATCTGAATAAATAGTCACTTAATTTGTGACCGTATAAAGAGGATACAATAAGGATTTTTATGTTAATATGAACTTCCTGTTTTCTGTAATTAGCTATACTTGGTTTGTAATTATTACATCATTATATTGGTAATTAGTAATACTTGGTTTTTGGCTACTAAAAAGGTAATTTGGCTCCTAAACGTTAATTTTGGGAGTCATTTTCTCCTAGTGATTTTGTAGCCTGGGGCCCTGTATATTATAAGCTTTATATACACACATATATGAATATAGTAATATATATATAATTTTTTAAAAAAGATTTTAATATACTTTATTAATCCCCAGGGTAAATTCTCTTTTTGCATGACTTTTGGAGGTCAGAGCCAGGGTCAATATATATATATATATATATATATATATATATATATACAGTATATATATATATATATATATATATATATATATGCAGTATATATATATATATATATATATGCAGTATATATAGAATTGAAAATTTATTTGGAATAAAATTGAGACCCCAAGAATAAAAATCAAATCGCATTTCTAGTTTCCCAAAGTTTCTCAATCCTACATTTTACCACTTTACATATTTAAGTTCTAGATAGAGAGACGTAGTGATGCAGTGTGATGTTTGCTTCTTTATTTTTATTTTTCAGTATTGTTATATCTAATTACTCAGTGTCTTTTATTTTTATAATTAGGAAAATAGGGTGGGTTGTGCAGTGGGTCACGAGTAGGTTGCTGCTCTGACAATCACACTTGCCCCCCTTTGCACTTGGTTCACCAAACCAAGGGATACCAACTCTGACAGTCATGCTCAAAGTATCAAGGGTTGCAAAAGGTTTGTCGCAAAGATACATAGAAAGAAAACATAAAAGGTTGAGAAACACTGAGTTAAGGGACACTGCTTTTTTTTATTGTGATTCTTTTAAATAATTAAATATATGGCATGTACAAAGTGGTAATGTAGTTCTTTAAAAAGAGCAACTAAGAACTCTTCCACAACCATCCTCTGTATTAAATAATTTTTTATAATTAAAGTCAGTCAGTCAGTCATCATCCAACCCGCTATATCCTAAGACAGGGTCACGGGGGTCTGCTGGAGCCAATCCCAGTCAACACAGGGCGTAAGGCAGGAACAAATTCCCGGGCAGGGAGCCAGCCCACCACAGGGCACACCCACACACACTAGGGACAATTTAGGATTGCCAATGCACCTAACCTGCATGTCTTTGAACTGTGGGTGGAAACCGGAGCACCCGGAGGAAACCCACGCAGACTCGGGGAGAACATGCAAACTCCACGCAGGGTGGATCTGGGAAGCAAACCCAGGTCTCATAACTGCGAGGTAGCAGCGCTACCACTGCACCACCGTGTCGCCTATTATTAAAGTACAAAGCCAAATTGTATTATGGGATATCATCTACTGTTGAATTCTGCTCTGTACTTGTAATATTTCTATTTTACTATTATATTGTATTGAGGATTACTTGTGTTCTGTTCTGTGTATTGTATTGTATTGACCCCCTTTTTTGACACCCACTGCACACCCAGCCTACCAAGGTTTCTTCCATTTTTTTCCCTACTAGGGTTTTTTCTTGTCTTCTTAGAGAGTCAAGGCTGGGGGGCTGTCAAGAGGCCTAGTCTATTAAAGGTCATTGCGGCACTACTTGTATGATTTTGGGCTATATAAAAATAAATTGTATTGTTTTGTATTGTATTAGGGTTTAATATAATGGAGGATTTTTTTTTCTTTGTGACAGCAGTCTTCTTAACAGGGAAAGATTAGGTTAATAGTAGTTGGGCATAACTTCAGTGAGATCAGCACAAGGAAATAATTACTGAATAATTTTAGGACATGATGAAGAACAGAGCAGCACAGCCCAGTATTAGTCTCATTAGTTAATGATTTTACCAGCATTATCCTGATGAATCTCTCTCTGTGTCTCTCTGTCTCTCTTCTCCATACATGTTTCTGTTATTGCATGTCACTTGCATTGCTTCTTTCCTTCCTTGCCACAAATGTACAGTACTTTTTCAGGAAACGTTTATGTGAAATTGTTCAAGTGTAGCCATCCTCCTCCATTTCACCATCCAAGGCAGTTGATTTTTTTGGTCTTCCAAAGTTGTGTTTCTTGTCATTGTGTCCTCACATACTGTATTTAGTATAAAGTGTGCGTGCAGCAGTATCTGTGTATGTCTGGATTATTATTTGTGTCCTTTTGCCTTGTGGGATTTTGCCTTCTAGTAAGTCCTTTACAACATTCCTAAATCATTTTCAGTGTCACCAAGAACTTGCAGTCTTTACCCACATTGTGTTCCATTTTGCAGCCGTCTTAGTAACTTTTCCATTCAGATGATTAATTTCCCTCTTCAAAGAATGACTGGCCTCTTCAGGTTTGTCAGCTACTTTTTATTTTCGTTATTTTATCTAAATTTAAGATAGCAGTGTACTGACTATGGAACTTTAGATCAGAACTCTTGCCTTGTGCTGTTGCTCGAATATACATTTCTAGATAGCAGTTATCCTCTGCTGCCTATAACGTAACACAACATTCTGCAACCCACTTATCCAAGTCCGGGTGACGGGGGACCAGAACCTATAACAGCAACACAACACACAAGCCAGCAAACAGTCCACAATAGGCTGGCAGTCCATCACAGAGACCCTCATGTACAGAATGCACAATCATACTCACCCAGAGTGACTATGGAATCACTAGTCTTCTAACCGGAATGTCTTTAGTGAGGTGGGAGAAAAACCTGAATACCCAAAGGAGAAGAAATGTACAAGAGGAACATGCACACTCCACACAGACTACGACCAGGCACTCCAGCCATATTTTGCTTTATTAAAGTTTTTCATACAATCTTGCTTTGTTTTCCTAATGCTGTTTGTAGGACAAGGTGGGCACTGCCCATTTTGTTAGGCTTTTTAGTGTCAAACAAGACATTTAACAGGGATGCTGACAATTGGCTGCACCAAACTTCAGGATCTTAACTCGTTCCAAACTGAGTAAGACATTTCCCTGTGAAGCTGCAGACAAAGGAGAAAAGCACTGCACACCATGAACAAAGAACCATATGCACTCCAACACAAGAAGAATATACCACTTGAACTTGGAGCATCAACAAAAGCAGCAACTTCACACAACATCCTTAAGGTGTTGGAATTGTGAAATATTTATCTGTGCCTAGAGCAAGTTAACAGGCATCCTCTTCTGTATTATATTTTTGTCAGTCTCCTCTGTCTGATATCCTCTCTTATATGTCAGTACATACACAGTTATATTATTTCTGTTATCCTGTTGTTTATCTATAAGTAATATTAAAATGAGTGGGTTTCATTTACCTTGATATAAGTCAAAAAGCTTGAGACCACCTTCTACAGAGAAAGGTAAGGAAAATGAAGAAGGAGCCTGTGGCCGAATGCAGGAATGACAGATTGCGGGAATAATACAAGATGGGACACCAACCGGATTGTCTCATTTAATTGAACAAAGTCCAACAAAAAAGTGGCTCTTTCGGTTTGTACGAGTAGCCTTTGGGAGATAATAGAGTATTTGTCTCTTAGCTACAGAATTTAGGGTCGTTTACTGGAGCTCTGTCTTGGGAGTTTCTCTGATGCAAAAGACGCCTCCTTCTGGACAGGGCAGGGCTAAGTGTCCTCAAACGGCATTATGCATGAGGCCCCTGGTGATTTCTCGGAGCTGCGGGAAGAAAGAGAAGAGAATGTTAGCACAGCGCCTCTAACCTCAGTGGGTTATCACATACCTCGATCGAGCCCGTGAGGAGATCATCTGATGTGCATGTGTGACATAGACTTACCAAATTATTAAATTTAAATTTCCGGCATTGCCGAAGGCAAAACTTATCATCCCTTCTTTTCCTACATTTTTCTTAATTCATACTAGTTCCCTTTCCTGATCCCACTGTGGAGCCGAAATTTGTGTATTTACATAAATCTGCTCCCATTTAGGCACTATTTAAAACAATGGTAATTTTCCAGCACATACCTGACTCTTCTTTTCTTTGCTGCCATGCATCTGTTTTAGTTTGTCTCCAGTCGGTGGCAGCCATCCACAGGCTATCAAATGACCTTTCAAGCCGAGAAAATCCTAGTACAACAATTAAATCTCCAGTGTACTGCACGGAATGTGTTTAATCATCCTCCATCTCGTTCCTTTTCTCTGTAATCTTACTTTAAAATCCACCTTTTTTCACTGATGCTTATTTTCATTTTAAGTGTGTTTCCTTTTCCCAGCTACTGTATGTCTATCACTCACCCTCCTGCCGTTTCCCCATCGCTACTGTGGTTTTTAAATTTACTTTTGTAGCATTTCATTCCTTTGTAGGCACAATATGGCACAATATGTTTTTCTTGCTTCATTTAGCTGTCTGTTCCACTGTCGCAATGTCCTGCATCATGCAACTCGTTTTTGAACTTGTGATCATTTTTTTTTTAACAGATTTAGAGTTTGTCTGGATTATGTTCACATTTACCACTTTGTATAAAATTTGTAGCTTTTGTCATGCAATAATATATTCTGCTCATGAGTATTGAAATATTTTGTATTTACAAATACTATATCTTCTTCTTTCGTTGCTTGCTTTGACAGAATACATTTGCTGTGGTTTTTCAGCCATGATATGACTCTTTATTTTTTTAACTCCATTTACTTAACCCTTGCAGTTTTATCTTTTTGATTCTTATAACACCCTATAGACTGGCATTGCCACAGTAAATAGCTGAATTCAGTGACCCCCTGTTGGCTCAGGGGCACATGAACTCCTATTGCACTTCATGACACACGTTTGTATTGTATATGTTGCTGTTTTTGAGGATTACTGCTTTAATTTTTAGTTTAGTGATTTTCCTTCTATCAGTCAGTTTAAACAAACTGCTCTGTATATTCCTCCATTACATTTTCCATTCTCAGAGTTTGGATGAAACTTTGTTTCCATGTTTCAACTCCTGGCTGGCCACAGTTTTTTATTTGCTCATTCTAGTTGCTGCATTGATGATGGGGAGTGCTTAATCATCAAGCAGAAGCACTTCCATTGTTTGGATTGTTTTCTTTGCACATGCTTCCTCTGCCTGACATCACTAAATGCTGATGCATTTGTCACTGCTTTCCAAGTATTTTGGAGTCAGCTATTTCTGTTCCACCTCACATAGACATATTAGAGTTTATTTATTTACAGTAACGGCGCACTGCATGATAACGTGCAGTGAATACACTTGACTTGAGCATTCCTAGTTTTCATCCTGTTTCTCTGTACGTTTATCATTCGTTTGCTCAGAGGTTGATGCGCTTGCTGCTTCCTGAGCAGCTCTTCTTTTCTCCACCCTAGCAGCCTGCACCTTCTCTTCTTTCGTTGGTATCTTTTTGCGTTAAATCTGATTAAATCGGTGTTTGTGTTGCAATTAGTATGTTTTCCTTAATTTTTCTCTTAAGCTGGCACTTAAGTCTTCAATCTGCCTCAAGAATGATTTAAGATATAAAGAGGTAGGGGAAGTGAAGGCGAAGATGGTAGGGATGAGAACGGCGCCCGTACGCATGCGCCACACAGCCGCCCTGCTGGCTGCTGCTGAGAGTTGATTCTACAATAAAATAAAATAAAAATAAAAAGAGGAATAACCTTGGAGGTCAATCATCACCCCGAAAGTGGATAGTAGACGTCACATGTGTACCAAATTTCAGGTCAATAGGTCAAACGGTTTGCGAGATTGAGGTGATTTAAAATCCTGGACAGACAAACAAACAGCCATGGTAGTGAATTATATATAAAGATTTATTGTTTACATTATTTACTTTGTGCATTAAATAAAAGCTATATTCTGCACTCCATCATCTGTTGTTACCTTACCTTCACAAATACCTTCTGCAAGATTTTTCTGTGTTTTGCTTTATGTGCTTCATTGCATCATCCTTGGGTGAGCTTCTAAATATGATAGGATGACAACTAAATGGCAGAATAAGCTACAAGTTTATCTTTCCTAAATTTTCATTGGGGAGGCACTAAGCACACCCCACCCACTCATATCCACACCCCACTCATTTAGCTTAAGTGTGTTTAAGAAGGTTTGTGTGGATTTTAATTGGTGTCACGAAGTGTTAGTTGAGTGTTAGTGCACTAGTCAGACTGTAAGGTCCTGGCCTGGTAGCAATCTTTGTGTAGTGTGCAGGACTGTAATGAAAAATAGCCCAATTGGACTAGAGACCGTCCTTAACCTGACAGCGCTGACCACCAGTCAAAGTGAACAATGCAGTCTGAACAGATTTTGGACGCCCCTACAATTCTGAATAACCAAGGGTGCATTACATTAGAATTTTTGTTTCTAAAATTTAGGTTTGGCCATCAGTGCACGGTTGTGGAAAGAGTTTACATCTTTTTTCACTTGAATGAATATTTTTTTGCTACTTTTCCGCTGCATGACAGAGCACCACTAAATTAATTTATAAAACCTATGACTCTGCGTGGAATAAGCGAGTTTGAAAATATGGTTAGCTAGATGGTTTAATTTATAGTATAATATAGTAATGTACACTTCTATATTATTCAGAGACCCATTCTGTGACCTTCCACTTCATAACTACAGAGTGTTTAATTTGTTTCAGTGATCATTTCTCCTGTTCTCTATTGGTTGGCCACTCAGTTTTTGCTCTCCATGGCCAATGAAACTCCTGTTTATTTAATCAATCCATTCCTACTCTTCACTTAAATATTTTAGTGATTAATGTAGTCATGTTGATTTTGGAGTTTTTTGTTAGATTTTAGATACAGTATATTGGCTTTGTTTATACTTATTACTATCTGTTCACTTACCTTTTATCCATCTATCTTTCTATCTATTTCTAGTACAGTGTTGTTCTTTACCTGTCTTACACCTGTCCTCTGTTTTCTGTGTATATTGCACCGCGGTCCTGGGCAGCGTTATTTCATGCCACTGTATGCTGCAATATGGTGTATGGATAGTATGAAAATAAAGACTCTTGAGTTGATTTAATTTGACTTGAGGTAATTTGGAATATTTTTTGTTGGAGCCTCCTTCACATCGAGATGCATAAAAATGATAAAATTCATACCATCAGCTGCATCTTTTCATTACCAAATCAGTTGTATTAAGCTCTTAATGTTCTCTTACATTTTCAACAATCCCAAACCTTCTAAGTCTAATTTAGGGGTTGCGTAAGTAAGAATCTATTCTGACAGCATCATGTGTAAGGTAGGAGGCACTCATGCACTTTCTCAAATTTCCACACTTACAGGCCCTCTTCTGCATGTCTTTTGGGAAGTGGGAGGTTGACCAAAGTTCTTTTGTGAAAACTACCATTGACATTTGGAAGGCATGTAATCTTCACACATACAGTAGACAGGTGGGGGATTTAAACTTAGGATGCTGAATCTGTAAGGTGATTCATAAGGTTAATTTTAAATGTATCTGATGAATGACATAAATGTTTGTCATCAGTCATTTTTTTCAAAGGTTCAGAACATTTGTCCAGAAGATCTATAATTCACCGAGCTGACTTAAATTCACTTTTAGAAATGTTTGTGTTTTTCTCTGTCAGTCGTTCCATTTCTTCCACTATCTCCATTCCTAGACTTCAGGTCTCTCTTATGCATTTTATTCAGTCCCAAAATCCTACAATCCATAATTAGATTCTAGTAATGGTTGTTCTTCCTAGTTGTCAGTTTAGAAGTCTTAACCTTAACTATGATTTTATTATATGTTTCATTCTTTTACGATAGTTTCATTCTCTGCTTTCATAAAGTTTCAAATGATGTAAAGGTATATATTAGTCCTTTTGCATCATATTCATCATAATTAAGTATAAACATTTACAGTCTCCAATTTTTTATTACTTATTCCTAATCTCTTGCAAGATGTTATGGAAGGTCTCAATTCAGAAGTCCCTGTATTGAGCAGATCAGCAGTTGTTGTATAAATCTCTGGAAACAATAAACTTTCTTCTGGCACAGTCCAAGAAGTGCTGACTGATAAGCATAAGAGTGACAATAAAAAGCAAGAATGTATGATAAAAAGGAAAAAGCAAGGAATGTAAAATAATAATAATAGAAATTAGGTACATATTTTATATGAAATAATAATTCATTATTACTTTTTTTTTTCCTGTTAAAGCTCCCTTTTTTCTATGGAATGTGGTGTAGTGACTAAAGATCAGACCTACTGTGGTTTAACTGTAAACTTGTTGCTTTAGTCTATACTTCATGAGGTTTTCATGTTACAGATCTTTTGGGACTTCAGTTGTTTTGAAAGTCATAGGTAAAACACATTGTTTTTTGATAAATAACAGGCATGTGATGCTAACACCTAACCTATCCTATTAATTTATTTTTTTATCATTACTCAGATATGGTGACTAATCATGGTGTAATTAAGCTTTTATTTGCCATTGCTTAATGATGTCTATCTCTGTATCTTACAGGACAGATGGAGGGTCGAGCTGTGTGGGTCCTGTCAGAAACTTTCGCACCTGCAACATTCAGGTGAAAGTCCAGCTCATTCATTAAACTGTTTATCATATGTATTAATGTATATCTGGTATGATACGGCATTAGTAAGCTTTGTAGATATAAGCTGCAAAATTGTTGATATTGACTTCTAGCAATGGAGAAAGCAAAACATTCTATCAACGTCTTTATTTATATACCATTATATATATATATATATATATATAGTCACAAAAACCAGACATAAGAGTCATGAAAAGGTTTGGGGAAGCCACCCGTATAATTTGGTTTCCTGGCTGCAAAGCTGCTTTCAATAGAAATAGCACTGATGTGCACAAAACCGAGTCCAACATAGAACCGAGGGAACAGGGAAGACAGGAAGTGAGGTCAAAGGGGTCGGGCTCATGAAGGTCTTCTGTCATTGGTGCGAGCCCGGACGTGACATCACAGGGGCCGGAGCCGGCAAGGTCTCCTTCCATTGGCTCGGTCCCGAAAGTGACGTCAAGAGGACCAGGTGGGATCCCTCGTGAATGGTCTGCAGGCAAAGGAGAAAAATAGTCAGTGCACTCTGCCACATCCCGGTATGTCTCGGAACTGCCCTTACTCAAGCCCTTTAGCTGCCTCATGCACACGTGTGTGACAATATATATATATATATATATATATATATATATATATATATATATATATATATATATATACAGTATATAATATATTTAAAGCATTTTTTTCATTTTTTATTACGTGATTGTGAATGCCCGACTTCTCCTGTGACATGATATCCATACACTAAAAAAAATTTTTCCCTAAAACTTTACCAAATGTAAAGTGCCTTTTATTGCACCTTCACAAAAGCCCAAACAAAGCTACTCTTTGAATTTGATGGTAGCTTTCATAATGGCGTATTCATTTTCCAGCAATTCTTTCATTCTTATCCAAAAAGACATTCTTAAATAGGTTTTCAACTGTCAGTCATTCCAGCTACTTTAGACACCCCCTATCAAAGTTATACACTTAGCTGCGACATCAAGGGACATACAGTAGGCCTTGGTAAGAGTAACTGAGTACTGCACTCTCTGCAGCACAATGCTCAGGAAAAGCTGTGGTGTTACTGCATTTATTAAATGATGTCTTTTATCTTTCTCAGCAGTACAAGAAAGAACCCACACAATCTATTATATTATTTGTTTCTTAGTATAAATGCATGAAACACTAAAACCAATGCAATTTTTGACTTCATTGCACATTCGTTAGAATGAAAAATGTTTTTATTAAATCAAAGGTTTTGTTTTGTAATTCCCAACAATAGAGCTTCAAATGAAATGTTCTTTATTTGGGAAAACAGTAATGTCACTGCTTGCATTATAATAGTGACTTTTTGTTGCTCAATGCATTAACATGTTTTTTTAATAGGAATTAATAATAACTTTATATTGTAAAAGCTACTTTATTTTAAGGAATACTGCTTCATAATTCTCTTCAAGTATTCCATTGTATTTAGTAGTAAATAAAAATATTAATAGATATTTGTCAGGTTTAGTTTATTCTTTTATTTTACAACTAGCTGTGCTAACTGTCTAAGATGGACTGAAATTGAAGTAATCAACGTGTGTCTCAGTGTTAATGTTTGCAGCGTACCATCTACTGGAATGTATTTTGTAAGGCATGTACTGTAGTAATAAAGTGCTTTTCATTTGTCATTCCAATAGATGGCTCATCACAAACACTTGTAGCTATAAAATGCATTAATACAGATGTTTGTAATATGCCATCTGTTGAAGTGACAAATGCAAAGCATGTGTCTCTGTTATGTGCCATTTGGTATGGTATTTGTAAAGGCAGTGTCAATGTTTGTGACAAATGCAATACATTTTATTCCTACAAATGTTTATGAAGCGCCATCACACACAGTTAGACAGATACACAGACACCTATCCTTTTATTAGGGCGGCTGAGTCAATAAAAAATGAGTTAGCAGAAATAACAGTTACAGTAATATACAGATAGTTTCATTATCTAAAAACTAATTTATTTCACTAATTTATTATTTATTTTGGGGAAAATGCAAAAGAAAATGAAAATCAAATAAACACCACTAGACAGAGCAGTTTTTAAAAATAATTTTGTTGGAATAGTATTATAAAGAACTTTGATTAGGACTTGCTTTTTTTGTTTCAATCATTCTTTAACAAACTCTTGACAGCTTTGAGGGCTACTATGTCTCAGTACCTTTATTAGCTATATGTGAGAGTTTGGCCTCCAAAACCCTTAATGCCTCACTGTCTTGTTACTCACACTAACCATTCAAACTTGGCAGTGGGCCGTCTAAGCTTATGAAACTGTGGACTGAGCTGAGTGATGTGCAGAAGGTGTTTCTGTCTTCTACCGTTTGTTTGAAATACATTTTTGAAATCTGCTCTTTCATTTTGAATAGCCCTGTATATAAAACCAAGGAATACGTCAGAAGAAAGCTGGAGTGGGAGAGGATTGAACAAGAGCTCTTTATGAATCGCTTCTTCCTTAACCACATAACTACAAATTATATAAAAAGTATTCACCTCCTTGGATGTTTCATATTTTATTGTTATAGATACAACACTGAAATTCATTGGACTTTGTTTTTTGACACCAGTCAACAGAAAATGACTCTTTAATGATAAAGCGAAAACAGATCAATGCAAAATGAACTAAAATTAATTAAATTAAATTAATTTAATTAAAAATACAAACACAAAATAATTGATTGCAAAAGTAATAAGTAGATGCACCTTTAGTATTCATGACAGCCTTGAGTCTGTGTGCACAATTCTCTTTGTCATTATCGGCTTTGCACATCTCAACTTTGCCATTTTCCCCCATTCTTCTTCGTCAAACTGCTCAAGCTCTGTCGGGCTACATGAAGATCATGAGTGAACAGCCTTTGTTAAGTCTAGCCATAAATTCTCAATTGCATTGAGATCTGGACTGTGACTCATTCTCTCCTGGGCATTCACTTTGTTGTTTTTAAGCCATTCCTGTACACCATTAGCTTTATGCTTGAAGTCAGTGTCTTGCTAGAAAACAAATCTCCAATTGTGTGGGACTTTTGCAAACTGCATCAGCTTTTCCTTCAGGATCTACCTGTATTTTGCTGCATACAGTATATTTTACTGTCTAACTTCACAAGCCTGCCACATCCTATGGCAGAGAAGAAGCCCCACTGCATGAAGCTGCAACCACCTTGGCTCATGGTGAGGATGGTGTGTTTAAGTTTAGGTTAAAGTACGGCTTAACCAAACCTGAAATCTAGTCTGATGACCATAAAAGCTCAGTTTTGGTCCAATCAGATGATAGAACATTCTTCCAGCTGACTTCAGTGCCTACCCTGTGCCTTCTGGTAAACACTCTGTATTTTTTTAGCACTGACTTTCTCTTTGTGACTCTCCAATAAACCTGCGACTAGAGAATCACTCGAGCAGCAATCCAGTCTCAATTGCTTTTGCTTGTTACTCTTTCCGAGTTCTCATAGGACTATTGGTGGCCCGTTTCACTAGTCATCTTCTTGCCTGATCATTTTGTTTCTGTGGACAGTCTGCTCTAGTTAGGTTTATAGCTGTGCCATGCTCTTTCTGTTTCTTAATGACTGATTTGAACTGGATTCTAAGGGATATTCAGTGAATTGGATATTTCATTCACTCCATCTCCTGACTTGTGCTTTTCAATAACCTTTTCATTGAGTTGCTTGGAGTGTTCTTTTGTCTTCATTGTGTAAGATAGGCCACTATACTGACTTGCCTGAAGTTGGACCTTCCACATAAAGGAACATTTTTACTACAGTCAATTGAAACCCCAGGAAGATGACCTCCATTTAACTGATTACTGTCTGTGAATACTTATGCAGTCATTTTGTTATGTTTTAAATTTATAAATAATTTTCAGAGATCTTTTTTTTTCACTTTGACATTAGAGTGTCTTTTTTGTTGATAAATATCAAAAAGCCAAATTAATTCAACTGTGATTCAATGTCATGTAACCATAAAATGTGAAAACTTCCAAAGGCTGAATACTTACATTTTGAAATATTACTAGTTACAGTGTCTGTAATATGAACAGTTAAAAGTAAACACGACAAAATAGGACTCTTTACTAAAACTTCAGTAACAAATAAAAGAGATGAGACATGTCTGTAATTATGAATAAATGTGAATTGCTAAAAAATGAATCATTTTAAAAGTTATAATGTCAAATGTCTCTGTGAAGAATTGAAAAGAAAAAAAAATGCTTTATTACATTTTAGTCCATTAGAGATGGATAAAGCCTTTCTTCAGGGGACTCGGCTGAATGTGGTCGGTAGCAACACCGCCTGCACTTCAGAAGAGATCACCCACCTGAAGCTAAGCCTGTTCAGGATGGGAGACCACCCAGGAAAAGCTTTAGTTGCTTTTGGAAGAGGTGGTGGTGAGGCTAGCAGGGGGTGCTCACCCTGTGATCTGAATGTGGATCTCAATGCCCCAGTGCAGTGACGGGACACTGTGCTGTAAAAATTACGCTTTCCTTTGAATGAGATGTCAAATTCAGGTCCTGACCTCTGTAGCGAGAAAAGACCCCTGGGCATCTTTTAAAAAGTGCAGAGTGTTTCCTAATGTCCTAGCTAAACAGGTCACCACAGCCCCCTAATCATCCCCTGTCCCTAACTGACTAACTATTGCTCTCACCAGTTCACCTCCTAACAGGTAATATTTGGTGACAGTACTGGTGCAATAATGGCTGCTGTTGAATCATGTGACATGGATGGTACACATTGGTGGTGATTGAAGTGTCTCCACACTGTATATGTAAAGTGCTTTGAGTAATGAGAAAAGCACTCTATAAATGTACTGTAATGTGTTAATTATTATTTAGACTAACCTGACTTAAGAGAGAATGGAGTGGATGGGAATTTCTTTCTAAGTATGGCAGTGAATCTAAAGGAGTGAGAAGGAATTTGAAAGGTGCTATACTGCAGTAAGAAGGAAAACTGAAGAAAACTAAATTAATCCTGGTGAACATATACAGTGCCCCCTATAATATCTGGGAAAAAGACACATTTTCCATTCATTTACTTAACCCTGTGCTCCACAGTTTAAAATCACAAATCAAACAATTCAGACACTGTGATTAATGTGCACATTGCAGACTTTCATTTAAGGGGATTTGCATACATTTCAGTAACACTATATAGAAACGACAATGCTTTTCATAAATAAATAAAATGCTAGCCCATAAATTAGGGGAAGGTTCTTAAGACCATCAATAAAATCAATCAATGGAGTCGCAGGAGTATGACACTACCTAACTTTCAACTGTACTAATTGGTTGTAAATTTATATATTAAGAGACTTTGGGGGGCAAAGCGGCACCATTCATAGACAATTACATTTCCCCTCATCCCAATACTACATAATCTTTAGCACATGCAAGGAGCTACAGATTGGAACCTTTAGAATTTTTTTATTGACTATGTCTTTGCCATCCTTTGAACAAGTCAGTCTTGGGGATAACCTGTCTCCAGTACATTTCGTTTACTTCATGAAAGTTTAAGACTTTGGTAAAAGAAACCTATCCATTTCTTCTAATTTTGGCCTAATGGGTGCTTTTCAATCTATTCTATCTATCTCTTAATCTGGACAAGATGAAAGAGATGATTGTTGATTTCAGGAAGAACCATGGTGTCCACACCCCACTGCACATCGAGGGCTCTGTTGTCAGGGTCAAATTCCTTGGTGTGCACCTGGCAGCTGACTTTACTCTTCTACCACCATAGCACCATATTTCCTTCAGTGGTCGAAGACGGCAAGATTACCTCCCCCCTTTCTCACCATATTCTACACGGGCACCATTGATAGTGTTCTAACCAGCTGCATCACAGTCTGGTTTGGGAACTGCAGTGTCTCTCATCATAAGGTCCTGCAGTGGATAGTGTACATTGTAAAGCTTTGTATTCGTAAAGCTTACAGCATTATAATGGACCTCTCCCACCCCTCAGACATTCTCTTTGTCCGATTTCCATCTGGCAGAAGGTACTGTAGTATCCAAACCAGTTCTGCTGGGTTCTGCAACAGCTTCTACCCTTTGACGATCTAGACTCTGATCTCAGTTTTCTATAAAAACATGAGATTGCAATTTTTTTTCTTGGCAATTACTACAAAAAACTCTGGTGAAGTAACACATATAAAACGTGATCATTTGTGGTTGGAGTATTCCTTTTAAAAATACCCTGTTTGAGTGAATGATGCCTGTGGAGAGTGTGGTTTGAAATGCACTACATGTAGAGTCTGTGGCTGCCTTACACCTGATGCTGCAGTATAACATTTGACCTTCCATGACTCTGATATTGATTAGGCGGATTCAGACAATAGTATACTTGAAATGAAAAAAAAAGAGAGAGAGCATAAAATGAAACGTTAGTGCTGAAAGAAATTGTACATTGAGTCATTCATTTTCTGTGCTTGTTTACTCAAGTTAAGGGGTGAAGACAACACTCAGTATTGTAAGCATCATCTAGAAAAGTAGGGCCACCCAAGGCAAACTGGTCCTAGGTGAGGGATGAGACAAAGTGCGGTTCAACACAACCTCCTATGATGAATAAAAAATTTGGACGGCGTTTTCCCTTGCCCGGACGCGGGTCACCGGGGCCCCCCTCTGGAGCCAGGCCTGGAGGTGGGGCTCGATGGCGAGCGCCTGGTGGCCGGGCCTGCACCCATGGGGCTCGGCCGGGCACAGCCCGAAGAGGCAATGTGGGTCCCCCTTCCCATGGGCTCACCACCTATGGGAGGGGCCAAAGAGGTCGGGTGCAGTGTGAGTTGGGTGGTGGCCGAAGGCGGGGACCTTGGCGATCCGATCCTCGGCTACAGAAGAAGCTGGCTCTTGGGACGTAGAATGTCACCTCTCTGAAGGGGAAGGAGCCTGAGCTTATGCGCGAGGTTGAGAGGTTCTGGCTAGATGTAGTCGGACTCACCTCGACGCACAGCTTGGACTCTGGAACCAATCTCCTTGAGAGGGGCTGGAAAATGTACCACTCTGGAGTTGCAACCGGTGAGTGGGCATACTTATTGCCCCCCGACTTGGAGCCTGTACATTGGGGTTTACCCCGGTGGACGAGAGGGTAGCCTCCCTCCGCCTTCGGGTGGGGGGACGGGTCCTAACTGTTGTTTGTGCGTATGCACCGAACAGCAGTTTGGAGTACCCACCCTTTTTGGAGTCCCTGGAGGGGGTGCTAGAGGGCATACCTTCTGGGGACTCCCTCGTACTGCTGGGAGACTTCAATGCTCACGTGGGCAATGACAGTGAGACCTGGAAGGGCGTGATTGGGAGGAATGGCCCCCCCGATCTGAACCCGAGTGGTGTTTTGTTATTGGACTTCTGTGCTCGTCACGGATTGTCCATAACAAACACCATGTTCAAGCATAGGGGTGTTCATATGTGCACTTGGCACCAGGACACTCTAGGCCTCAGTTCGATGATCGACTTTGTGGTCGTGTCGTCGGACTTGCGGACACATGTCCTGGACACTCGGGTAAAGAGAAGGGCGGAGCTGTCAACTGATCACCACCTCGTGGTGAGTTGGCTTCGATGGTGGGGGAGGATGCCGGTCAGGCCTGGTAGGTCCAAACGTGTTGTGAGGGTCTGCTGGGAACGTCTGGCAGAGCCCCCTGTCAGAAGAAGCTTCAACTCCCACCTCCGGCAGAACTTCGACCTTGTCCCGAGGGAGGTGGGGGACATTGAGTCCAAATGGGCCATGTTCCGTGCCTCTATTGTTGAGGTGGCCGACCGGAGCTGTGACCGTAAGGTGGTCAGTGCCTGTCGCGGCGGCAATCCCCGACCCCGTTGGTGGACACCGGCGGTGAGAGATGCTGTCAAGCTGAAGAAGGAGTCCTACCGGTCCCTTTTGTCCTGTGGGACTCTGGAGGCAGCTAATAGGTACCAGCAGGCCAAGCGGAATGCGGCTTCGGTGGTTGCTGAGGCAAAAACTTGGGCATGGGAGGAGTTTGGGGAGGACATGGAGAACGACTTTCGGACGGCTTCGAGGAGATTCTGGTCCACCGTCTGGCGTCTCAGGAGGGGGAAGCAGTGCAGTGTCAACACTGTATATGGTGGGGATGGTGCGCTGCTGACCTTGACTTGGGACGTTGTGGGTCGGTGGGGGGAGTACTTCGAAGACCTCCTCAATCCCACTAACATGCCTTCCAGTGAGGAAGCAAAGCCTGGGGACTCGGAGGTGGGCTGCCCCATCTCTGGGACTGAGGTCACCGAGGTGGTCAAAAAACTCCTTGGTGGCAGGGCCCCGGGGGTGGATGAGATACGCCCGAAGTTCCTCAAGGCTCTGGATGTTGTAGGGCTGTCTTGGTTGACACGTCTCTGCAACATCGCATGGACATCAGGGAAAGTGCCTCTGGATTGGCAGACCGGGGTGGTGGTCCCCCTCTTTAAGAAGGGGGACCGGAGGGTGTGTTCCAACTACAGAGTGATCACACTCCTCAGCCTCCCTGGAAAAGTCTATTTCGGGGGTTCTGGAGAGGAGGGTCCATCGGATAGTCGAAACCGGATTTAGGAGGAACAGTGTGGTTTTCGTCCTGGTCGCGGAACAGTGGACCAGCTCAACACCCTTAGCAGAGTCCTGGAGGGTGCATGGGAGTTCGCCCAACCAGTCTACATGTGTTTTGTGGACTTGGAAAAGGCGTTTGACCGTGTCCCTCGGGGAATCCTGTGGGGTGTGCTCTGGGAGTATGGGGTACCGGACCCCCTGATAAGGGCTGTTCGGTCCCTGTACAACCGGTGTCAGAGCTTGGTCCGCATTGCCGGCAGTAAGTCGAACCCGTTTCCAGTGAGAGTTGGACTCCGCCAGGGCTGCCCTTTGTCACCGATTCTGTTCATAACTTTTATGGACAGAATTTCTAGGTGCAGCCAGGGTGTTGAGGGGGTCCGGTTTGGTGGACTCAGGATTGGGTCACTGCTTTTTGCAGATAATGTTGTCCTGTTTGCTTCATCAGGGCGTGATCTTCAGCTCTCTCTGGATCGGTTCGCAGCTGAGTGTGAAGCGGCTGGGATGGGAATCAGCACCTCCAAATCCGAGACCATGGTCCTCAGCCGGAAAAGGGTGGAGTGCCCTCTCAGGGTTGGGAGCGAGATCCTGCCCCAAGTGGAGGAGTTCAAGTATCTCGGGGTCTTGTTCACGAGTGAGGGAAGAATGGAGCATGAGATCGACAGGTGGATCGGTGCGGCGTCCGCAGTGATGCGGGTTCTGCATCGGTCTGTCGTGGTGAAAAAGGAGCTGAGCCGTAAGGCAAAGCTCTCAATTTACCAGTCGATCTATGTTCCTACCCTGTTCCTACCCTCACCTATGGTCATGAGCTATGGGTAGTGACCGAAAGAACGAGATCGCGAATACAAGCGGCTGAAATGAGTTTCCTCCGCAGGGTGTCTGGGCTCTCCTTTAAAGATAGGGTGAGAAGCTCAGTCATCCGGGAGAGGCTCAGAGTAGAGCCGCTGCTCCTCCACATCGAGAGGAGTCAGATGAGGTGGCTCGGGCATCTGATCAGGATGCCTCCTGGACGCCTCCCTGGTGAGGTGTTCCGGGCACGTCCAACCAGGAGGATGCCCCGCGGAAGACTCAGGACACGCTGGAGGGACCATGTCTCCCGGCTGGCCTGGGAACGCCTCGGGATTCTCCCAGAAGAGCTAGAAGTGGCCGGGGAAAGGGAAGTCTGGGTATCTCTGCTCAAGCTGCTGCCCCCGCGACCCGACCTCGGATAAGCGGAAGAGGATGGATGGATGGATCCAGAAAAGGCCTAATCATCCATCCATCCATCCATTTTCCAACCCGCTGAATCCGAACACAGGGTCACGGGGGTCTGCTGGAGCCAATCCCAGCCAACACAGGGCACAAGGCAGGGAACCAATCCTGGGCAGGGTGCCAACCCACCACAGGACACACACAAACACACCCACACACCAAGCACACACTAGGGCCAATTTAGAAACGCCAATCCACCTAACCTGCATGTCTTTGGACAGTGGGAGGAAACCGGAGCGCCCGGAGGAAACCCACGCAGACACGGGGAGAACATGCAAACTCCACGCAGGGAGGACCCGGGAAGCGAACCCGGGTCCCCAGGTCTCCCAACTGCGAGGCAGCAGCGCTACCCACTGCGCCACCGTGCCGCCCAAGGCCGAATCATCCTTTTTATAATTAGAAGGTAAATGTGGCATCCAATTAATTTGATTTAAAGGCTTGCAGCAATTATAACATCCTTCCACCATTAAGTGTTGGCTTGGAAAGGATATATCACTTCTTCACTGACCTGCTGTTATCAAGGCCTTCTGGCCAGGTAAGGGAGTGGCGTCTATACCGGCTGAGATGCTGGTTCATTTGTCACAACTAAAATTGGATAGATTCATGCATTGGATATAGCAAATAAAAATAGCGGCCACAGTGTTACTCTAACAGTCAGATGATCACTGAAGGTGCTTGAGCCTATTGGGTTCAACTCGAGTTCATAGTACGGAGCATTCATTCATACATCTTCACTAACTCCGCACTCACAGTAAATGTACATCAGGTAAGCAGAGCTGTGCTTGCTGTTAATTAAAATGGAGTTTTGTGCTTTAACCCATCCATTTTCCAACCCGCTGAATCCAAACACAGGGTCACGGGGGTCTGCTGGAGCCAATCCCAGCCAACACAGGGCACAAGGCAGGAACCAATCCCAGGCAGGGTGCCAACCCACCGCAGGTGCTTTAACCCATTCTTGTTTATTATTGTGTCAGAAAGTGGTGATGTGTGGCATGTTTGTTGGAAATGCAAATAAGAACTGAACTGCTCTTTGTGCATGTTGAGGTACAATAACTATTGCTACTACCGATGCACTTTAGATGTCATTATGATAAGTTATCTAGACAGTCTGAAATAATAGGTTTCTGTTTATTTAAATCTACTGGCACTCTGTGGCCATGAGCAAGTCACTTGATTAGCCTGTGCTCCAATTGGAAAACCAAAACAAATGTAACCAATTGTATCATAAATGTTGTTAGTTGCCTTGGATAAAGGTGTCAGCCAAATAAGTAAATGTAAAATAAATGTAAATCCCTTGACAAAACTGCACACATTTTCTAGGAGAATAGATTTCATCATTTGTGTGCCTTTACTGCGATGTTGTCACAATCTCAACTATAAAGCTTTCACTTCTTCATATGTGTATTTTCAGTGTTTTTGTTTCTCTCAAGGTAGAACACAGCCATATGTAAATCTTTTGTACTTGCCAGTTTTTCTGCTCTTTAAAAAAAAAATGAAGTAAACTTTAATAGTTAGCAAGGTCTAAAAATAGAGAGATGCCAGTCTCAACTATATTGAGGTAAATAAAGCAAGTTATACCAGTTAGGCTTGTACCCCTTTCTGAGTATTATGTAAAGCTTGTAAATGTGAGGATATTGAAGATTTCATTTTTTTTTTCCTAAGGAAAGTGTATCATGCAGTAACTTGTTTTCTGTCTTTTGGTATTGTGCATTCTCCATTTGTCCTTTGTTTGTTGCTCAGTGTTTTTGGTCTCTTTATGATATTCCTTAAAAGAACACATCACCACAAATACTGTTTCTGTTCATTTATCTTGCCTCACCTAGACTGTTGTGATGTCTTGTCCAGAATTATTAAGTCCTTCCTGGCTCATTCAGTGCTCAGTACAGCTTTTTTTCTTTATCTGTCATTGTATTTTGTGTCAGGTTTTACTTCTCGGCTATATTATAACTACTTGATTCTTTTCATGCACACACAAGCCTCTTAATAGGTGATGGAAGGACACTCAAAACATTCAAACGTCAAAGAAAAATTACACGTTATCTGACCTTTATTGGTAGTTTAACTCCTTTAAAAACAACTGATAAGGCACAGGGAGCAACATATTAGCATGACCAGCGGTACAAAATGCTCTGGTCTAGCAGGAATGTGTGCAGGTTTGTAGTGTTTTCTTGATTCTTTAGCCATGTCTGGGTTTCAAACTCTGGAAGACTTGATAAATTCCAACAAAACTGCACTCAGATGTTTAACCATGGTTCAGAGTGTACTGGCTGCCCTTTGAATAATTTTGCTAAAATGTTTTTTAAAATGAGTCCAAATGATAATGCAGTTACTCTAATGTCCCATTCATATTCATACTTCCTTTTGTAACTTGATATTCTTTCAAGAATTTGGCTTATACAAAAGAACCCTTTGTGTTATCTGCCTGGATGATTACACTTGAAAAGGGCCTGGAATTACAGCTTAAAAGCATTCTCATATAGTATTCATCATTAAATAAAATACTACAACTAAATACTCTTGTTTGTTTTGGGAGCTAGAGTCTATGTAGCAGCAAGGAGTGAGTCCATTCTGTAAGTTAAACCAGTCCATCAGGGACACACTTGTACACACACCACACACTTATACTGGAGCTCTGTGGAGTCTGCAGTTCACCTAAGTCTCTAGGCCTCTGCTCTGGGACACTACTCACTACTTTTATTTTTTTAGTCTTTCCATATGGGGCTTCAAAAAGCCACTGTTCTGCTTCAGCCTATCCACTAATTGTCCTTTCTTACTTACTTACTTTTTCTTACTGCTTTCAGTGCACTGATGTTCAGCTGCCTGTGATGACAAAGGGCTTAACAAAGCATCTCAGCCCGATACTGACGCCACTGTTTTCTTGTACTGCTAGGTTTTCATGTAGTCATGGGATTTCTGTCCCATCTCCCTTCCTGTTTACCCGCTGCACAACAGTCATCCGGTACAGTATCAGCACTTGCCAACTACAAACATTTTCAGATTACAACAACAAGAATTTATTTCTTGTATAGCCCAATCACACAAGGAATGCCTAAATCGAGTTTAACAGGCTCAGCTATTTGACAACCCCACTAGCTTTGACTCCCTAAGAAGATGAGAAAAAACTCCCCCAAAAAAACCTTGATGGAAAAAAATGGAAGAAATCTTAGGAAAGGCAATTAAGAGAGAGAGAGAGAGAGAGAGACCCCTTTCCACATAGGTTGGGTGTGCAATGTGTGTCAAGAAATTGGGTAAATACAATACACAAAACAGAGCAGAAGTAATCCTCTTCACAGAGCTAGATGGCCTATCATGGCCACCTTAGAAATTCAACACAACAGTACAAAATACTTTGTTCTTGCACAGCGCTAATCCATCATTGGCTGAATTAATAATGGAGACGAGCCAGAGTACAGGAAGACTGGAGAGAACCACCAGCAATTAAGCCTCAACAAGAGCTAGTTGTGGACTTTCAATGATCATCTGAAACGGGTCACCATTCAGGGGGAGGGTGCAGAGCTACAAGGACCTGGGGATTCACATGAACAACAAACTGGACTGGTCTGACAACACAGTGGCATTGTATTAGAAAGGCCAGAGAAGACTGGACTTGCTAAAGAGACTCGGGACTTTTGATGTGTGCAGTAAGCTGCTGGAAATGTTCTACCTGTCCATAGTAGACATTGTGTTCTATACTGTGGTCTCCTGGGGAAGTGAACCTGAGCTCAAAATAAGCACAATGACCTGAACAAACTTAACAGGAAACCTTGCATCATCACAGGGCGGACCCTGGACATACTTGGAGCTGTTGTGGAAAAGAGGATGGTAGCAAAATTAGATGACATCATGAGAAACCCTCCCCATCTCCTCCAGGAGACACTATCCTGGAGCACTTTTAGACACAGGCTCATTCCACCACGGTGTGCTAAGAAGCACCTCTGGGGGTCTTTTCTGCCCGCTGCTATCAGACAATTCAGTGCTTCTTTCCATCTTACTTTTTAAGTTCATTCTGAAATTTCTGCACAATATTCATGTATTTGTTTACTTATCAATCGATTGATTGATTGGCTGTATTATTTGTCCTGTTAGTTTGTATCATTTTTATGTTTCTGCTGCTCTATGCATCTGAATTTCCCGACTGGATTAATAATGTTTATCTAATCTAATCTAAACTTACAATAATATTACTGTGCTACTTATGGTTAACTTAAATTTTGTTCGCTGTTGCTTGTTAACTTTTTTTTTTCCCATGTTGCCATGGTTAAATATAGCATCCAAATAAAAAAATAACAATTATTATTAGCAGAGGCCAAACCCTGGAGAAAATCAGTGTGCATAGGAAGAATTAAGACCCTCCACAAGGACTGGTAACCATACCACCACTGCACAGCTTTTACTGCGTCGTATTTCCTTTTTTTTTTTTTTTTTTGAGAGTAAAAATTCTTACAGTGGCGTGGGTGGCAATTTTAATAAACCATGAAAATATGAGGACAACTCTAAATTAATTTGTAGTACTTTTTCCTGCTCATAAACTAATCCACCCATTGCCTGATTCTGTACTTATTTACAGTATATTAATTTCCATCTAGCATTTCCAAGGCCTTGCTTGTTCCATTTATTTTTTATTTCTGTGTAACATCCAAAGGTGTGATTAGACTGAAAAATTTTTACTACATGATCTAGCTAAATGTATAGTAAATCACACATAAAGAGTTTGTGATTTGCACCTTGAAAATCCCCTTTTCTTTCAAACTGACGGTAGCAAATAAATAAATCAAAATATTATATAAAAAGAAGAACGTTCTTTAGAGAGTATATAAAAATGACAAACTGTGTGATCATTCTGGATTTATAAACCAAATCTCCGTCCTTGTCTCCTTCCTACTGTAAGAGTATATCGTGTTGAGAATATGAGCATTTGTGAGTCGAGTACCTAAGCATTCAAATGAAATCTGGGAATTGTAAAATGCTCTTCAAAACTGCCATTGTTGTGCACATCTGTAAAGCATTGCATGCGTGGTTAGGAACATGGCCTCTTTTTTATCATACTTGTCTTTCTAATTTAATTCCAGGACTGCCCTGAGGGCTCTCGGGATTTTCGTGAGGAGCAATGCTCCAAATATGATGGAGTTAATTTTCAGGGTAAACATTACAAGTGGCTGCCATATTATGGAGGTAAGAGATTAAAACAGAAATAAAACTTTTCATTTTTCAGTCATTGGCAGATATGTATTCTCTGTTTGGCATTTTTAAGGTAACCTTCTGTCTTCTTTTTTAATGTATTGGAGAAATATCTATGTATGGCCTTTGACAAATAATGTATTTTACTGCAATTCTGTTGCAGGAAAACATATAATAAACACCTGCCACCCCTCATCTGCCTATATACACACACACACACACGCACACCTACGTCCCACTCTCTCTCATGCACATGTCTCATTTTGAGAATTATGTGTCAATTTAAAATTCCTTATAGGGTCTAGACAACTTTTATTTAAAGGGGTCCCATTTCTCCTGATTAATTCATTACTCTCTCTTTACTCATCTCTTCTTAGCACCAAACAAATGTGAGCTGAATTGCATCCCCAAAGGAGAAAACTTCTACTACCACCACAGGGAAGCAGTGTTAGATGGGACGCCATGTGAACCTGGCAAGCGGGACATTTGTGTGGAGGGAGTGTGCAAGGTAACGTGGGAAGGCTGGATCTTAACTTGATTCTTCGCATAGTGTTTTATTTACAAAAGAATATCCATGGTAACTGTGTGTGAATGAGAGTTTCTATAGCACCCTCAAAAGTTACAAATGTGTGTGAAGCTCCCATCTTCAGCTTTTCGTCTCCTGAATGGGCTGAACATGTCCTTTAATGCAAATAAAGATATGTGCATTAAAGGTAGCTGCAGTCTTAGAATTAGATGGGTCCTGCCTTCTATTAACAGTTTGTAGAAGGTAGCTTACAAAAAGTGTATTTTCTTTGAAAGATAAAAGGCAAAGCATTTATCATAAAAAATGCAATTTTATTACTCATTTTATTTTTGTTGAACTTGCTAATACAAATAGTGCTTGAACTTTTGCACCAACAGCTTGCCACAAGAGTGACAAATTCTTCGTCTCCCCCCACTTCTGAGAAAATGTGCTTTAACAAAAAGAATTCAGTTTGTAACAAGTATAAATGAGTAGTCATTATGACGCTCCCGTCATTGAAACCGCTAGCTATGGTGTACAATAATGGAAAGAGAAATTACATTTATTTGAATGCTATATTAAGTTATAAAATATAAATATTTTTGTTTCTTTTAGCAACTTGGTTGTGACAACATGTTGGATTCAAATCAGAAAGAAGATCAGTGTTTAGAGTGTGGTGGGGTTGGAAAGTCCTGCTATCCAGTTCAAGGGACTTTTGAGGTGGCAGACCTCCCTAAAGGTTTGTAATAAGGCTTGTGAAAGTTTCCTGGATGTCACCTACTAACAGTCATACAATGAGATTAAGTCAGTTGTGTTGTTTTAAAAGATAGGTTTGGTATTTTTGAAGTCAAAGTTATTTCTTCACAAACATGGTATATTTTCATTTGCCATATTTTCTATAAATTAAAAAAAAAAACAAGCATAGCCTGTCTTGGCCTTTTATAAAGTCGTGGAGCACAACGACCGGAAAGTAAAAAGTTAAAAACTTACCAAATATTCCCATTTTTCAAACCAAGAAAGTTATTGAGCATTGAACCACATCTTGAGATTACGTGCACATTGTAAAATAGCTTATACATGTCATTTTGAAACAAAAAAAAACATTATGAGATTCAGCAATTTTAAAAGAAGATCAGCTGTACGTTCTACCTCCAAGCTTGTCTTCCTATTGTCGCAGGTGGCTGGGGGGGTGACCTGGCTGGGAGGACCGGAAGAGGGCTTACGCCTTCCCCAGACGACGTGGGGGCGACTGCCCTGGCAGCTATGGGGACCACAGGTACAGAGCATGGAAGCTCATCCCTGTAGGGGCCCGTGGTCACCGCTAGGGGGTGCCCGAATGCCTTGGGAGCCCTGGACCTCAGCACTTCCGCCACACCCGGAAGTGCTGGGGGGAAGAGGATCGGGGACACCCGGAGTGCTTCCGGGTACGCAGCCAGCACTTCCGTCACACTGGGGAGTGCCGGTGGAAGATTGCCGGGAAGCACCTGGAGCACAACTGGGTGAGGATAAAAGGGGTCGCCTCCCTTCATTCAGGACTAGAGTCGGGTGGAAGACGGATGAGGTCTGGAGGAGAGATAAGGAGGCGGCCTGAAGGAGAAGGCATTGTGTTGTGGCCAGGACTTTGGGGGCTTAGGGACTGAGGAGCACTTATTGTAAATATGGAGCACTTTAATATATGTGTGTGGGGTGATTACAACGTGTGTGCCTGTCTGTGTCCGGGTCATGTTCCACACTATAAACAACAACCTTTCACTCCCTGGAGTGTGGTTTCCTCTCGAAAGACAAAATCACACTAAACAGCTCCTGCCATGTGCTTGGTATCATGCTGATTTACTTCTGTGTTTATGTGAGCCGTTTATCCCACACCTCCAGGCCGCCAGATAGAGCCCTCCCAGCAGCTTGGAAGTTTCCCTGAATTCCAGCAGAGCCTTATGGACATTGTAGTTTTTATAAACAACCCTGCTGGATACCATGGGGACCACCATGAGCCGCTGTAGAGAGGCTTGCAGAGTGCTACGTGCCCTATAACCCGGAAGTGCGTCCTGATCACATGACCGGAAGGAACGACGTGCTTCCGGGTTAAAGAAAAGGACTTTTAATCTGACCCGGAAGTGATGAGGACTCATGGATTGCAGGGCTGGAACCACTTCCGAGTCAGGGACTATAAAGGACTCTGGGGAAACCCCAGACGAGTGAGCTGAGCTGGGTGGAAGGGTGGCAATGCGTCTGGGAGAGGAGGATTGGTTATTGATTATTGAATATTGTGTTATATGAGTAGTGCAGAGTGGAGGGTGCTTTGTGCACATTATTATTATAAAATAAATAATAATTGTACTTTTACCCGGTGTTTGGAGTGGTACCTGAGGGTTCAAGAGGTCGATAGGGACCTCTACTGCTACAGCGGTTTGGACACAGTTTTTCAACAAATAGCATACTTGCTGCAGTTAACCAAATAGCCCAAATAATAGCATTTGTTCATAACATAAGGATAATAAAAGATGGGTATATGCAAGTATATGCAGGTACAAGAAAATAATGATCAACAGAAAGCATAAATCTATTTGAGGTTAGTTTGATCTTATTCTCTCCTTTAGAGAAATGCACAAAGCTTGGGAATTCTATTTCCTTAATTCGTATCTGAAGGAATTAACCCAGGAAATATTATTCATTCAGGTCTGGCATCTAAATGTTACTGTCACAATTTAATTCTTTCAGTTAGTTTCGGTTATATCAATAACCAGAACGCATTAGCTGACTTTTCCTAACTACTAAATTACAGACAATAGCTCTCAGAATGAATGTAAAGGATTGAAGAAGCATATGAAAGAAAGTGGACTGAGTATGGAGGGTTGATGGCACAGTGTCGGAGCAAGGGATGGAAGGCCAGGTGTCAGCCAATGGAAGTAGACTGCAGAGGCTTTGTAGGCCACTCTCTTAACTGAATCCTAAATATCCTTGGCATATCTGGACTTCACACCAGAAGAGGCATCAAGAACATTTTTGAAGCAGTTGAAATGGCTTCTAGGTGACTTTGGATCTGTAGGGCTGAACCTTGGCATAGCCTGCAACTTAAACACAAGCAAGGGCTTAATCATCCCCTACTGGGTAACCTGGCTGAGGGCACCAGGTGATCAAAGACCCGAAATGCCCTGAGAGTATTCAAGTAGTACCAGAAGATGTGTTACAAAATCATGGCGTAGTTCTTGTTGATGTCAGCTGGAGTAATGCTTTGTATTGGTTCCATCAAATCTGCTGGGACTTCCTCTGACACATGTGGAAGGCCATTCATTGAACTTTGCCTTCTTTGTCCAGATGCTTTTCTCTCTTAGCTTCTCATACTTTGTGATTGCGGCATGTACTGCAGTTTGCAGTCTTTGAGGTTTTGCACACAGTGGTCCTTGTTCGCTGGCATAAAAATTAAATCTTATGGGCAGAAAGCCATCAGATGAATGTCTTCTTCAGCAAGGTAAATATGTTGCTATATGTAGGTCTCTTTTGTGCCCTCTGCTATTCTTTAGCAAGGTTGGACAAAATATCTCACCCATGTCCAGCTCTGTTATAGACGGCTTTCTACTCTTCTAGTCTGGCACTAGGTTGCTTTCTGGAATAGGGTTTGCTCCAGTTTTTGGTAGACCACTGCCTGGAGAAGCAGGGAATGGGCAGAGAGCACAGAAACCGTGCTTGCATTGGCTAAGGAAGGAAGATGTGGCCAATTTGCCATTGGTTTCTTGGATGCAATTGTTTGATAATCTTTTGAAAAGTTTTGCCCATCATGGTTGCCAAGGGTTAAGTCCTGTTTTTTTTTTGTTCACTGAGCAATTGGTAAATGGTGCAAGATTGGGTCATTTGACTGTGATTGATCAGTCTTATCAATTGTATCCCAGAAATCTCATGGCAAAAAAAGGTTCTGTGAGGAGAACCAACTGCTGAGCTGAACTTAAGTGGCATTGAAAACAGGGCTGAGAGCTGCAGCTTAAGCAAAATGTTTGTGTGCTAAAGCTAAGTGAATAATTTCAGTCTTTTTTTTAGTTATCCCATTCCAAAAACATGCTACTACAAGCAAAGGTGGCCTGCAGTCAAGCAGAGCAACTTTTGCTAAAGGCACAAAATATAAACAAGAGAGTGCAAGCTGGACAAATTGTACAGTAGTGGCCGAATGTTTTGACACTAATGTTGTGTTTTGCTAAATTTGCTGCTTCAGCATTTTCAGATTTCTTTACATGTTTTTATGGTATACTGCAGAACAATTATAAACATTTAATAAATTTCAAAGACTTTTATTGGCAAATAGATCAAATTTATGTAAAGAGGCAGTATTTACAGTGTTGACCCTTATTCTTCATAACTTCTGCAATTCGCTCTGGCATGCTGGATATCAGCTTCTGGGCCAAATCCTGACTGATGGTGAACCATTCTTGTCTTTGTAGTGCTTGGAGTTGATCACAATTTGTGGGCTGCAGTTTGTCCACCTGTTTTTTGAGAATTGACCATAGGCTGTCAATGAGATTAAGATCTGGGGATTTTCCTGGCCAAACTTTCAATGTTATGATCTCTGAGCCACTTTGTTATCATTTTTTCCTTGTGACATGGTGCTCCATCATGCTGTAAAATACACAGATCATCACCAAATTGCACCTGGATTGTTGGGAGATGTTGCTCTTGGAGGACGTTTTGATAACATTCTTTATTTTTTGCTGTGTTCTTGGGCAGAATTGTGAGTGGGCCCAACTCCCTTGGATGAGAAGCAACCACACACATGGATTGTCTGAAGCATTTGTCAGAGATGCTTCACTGTTGGCATGACACAAGACTCATGGTAGCATTCATCTTTCCCTTCAATGGATGTCCAGATGTCCAAAACAGTCAGAAGGGAAATTCATCTGAAAAAATAACTTTGCACCAGTCTTCTCCTGTCCAATCCTTGTACTTCCTGCAGAATTTCAGTCTGTCCTTGATGTTTTTCTTGGAAAGAAGTCACTTCTTTGCTGCCCTTCTTGACACAAGGCCGTTGTCCAAAAGTCTACACCTCGTTGTGTGTGTAGATGCAGTCACACCCACCCGCTGCCATTCCTGAGCAAGCTCTGCACCAGTGGCAACATGATTCTTTACCTGACTCCTCAGAAGGAGACGGTCCTGGCTCTTGCTGGACACTTTTAGCTGATCATTTTCTGCCAAGGGCCAAAATAAGTGAAAATGAATTTTTGTGATAAAGTTAACTTTTTATGCTAATAAAGCTCTTGCAGTGAATTAATATGCATCTGATCACGCTGCACAATAGTATAAAAACAATATGAATTGCCACCACAAAAATTGAAGCTGCAAATTTTGCAAAGCACAACATTTGTGTCACTGCCAAAACATTTGGCTACTACTGTACTATGCTGGTAGCATGCTATTTAACCAAAGAAATGGTCCATTTTCACACTGTAGAGAAGAGATCTTCCAAGAGATGAGCTACCATTTGAAAGTATTTTTCAAATATGGTAATCCCCCATCTCAACAATAAAATGTCTGAAAATGTTGCTAAAGAACTGATTTTTGTGGAGTTTCTAGCTTTCACAATGGACATGCAGTCCAACGGCCTGGACAAGTCACCATACCCATTACCACACACTATATAACTGAAGTATGAGAGCTCAAGGCAGAGTGGCTGCAGTCAACATTCCTGCCTAAAAGCCATACTGCAGATTATATAGCTGAGGGGCTTTGTGATGCAATGCTGGACAGGAAAGTAGATGATTAAAAAAAAAAAAACATGTATCAGAAGTGATAACGGAGCCAACATTGTCATGGCAATCTGGAAGCTTCAGTGGCCATGGTTAAACTGCTTTGCCCACAACCTAAGGAGGGAAAGCGAAAGCCTAAACAGACAGAGCATTTGGGGTCTCTCATGCAATAAAAAAAGACGAAGGGAGCTGCACAAATCCCAGGAAGAACTCCCTGAACATTCTGTCTTCTCAGGAACTACCAAGTCTTTCGTAAAGCTGGAATGGACCTCTGCAGTGCTGCTTTGATAATAACTACTAGAAAGAAACAGACTGGAGTTAAGCACCTATGCTTTCGTAAAGGAAACCGAAAATGTAATCTACAGTCTCTGTTAAGTTTTCAGTGTGAAGAGATGCACAAAACAGGTTGCAATGATTGTTGGCATATCTGCAGTAGGCCATAATATATTAAATCAAAGCAAAGTACTGTACAACTTAAATGACAATAATGACACCTCCTGGGCAAACGTATGCTTAAACAGTGACCCTGTAGTTTATTAGTCCAGAGAGAAAAGTACAAGATCATTTAGGATAGCAAATATTTTTTTCAATTGTTTACAATCTTATAAACATAATATTACAGAATAAACTACTGGCAAACAATATCATTGCACACAGCGTTCATGTAATTTTTTAAATGCTGATAAATGTCATTGTTAAAATCGGTAATACATGACTTAACTACGAATAAGCCTTGCAAATCATAAGCGGTAATCAAGACTCTTTTAAATGACTGATCAAATTTAAACTTTCAGAACACACACTTTTAGGCATGGACACACACAACCGGGTCTTGACGTGGAAGTGTCTTAGAGAAAAATGTAACAGTAGGGTAGATGAAAGATATTAAAATTGTAATTCAAAAACATGAAATTGCTACACAATTGTGGTACCTCACCTTTCATTTATAATAGCCTTATAAACTATGTGTTACTATACATTCTAGCTGGTGCTAAATAGCTAAATTAACTTTTCTTTAGAATAATATATATGTTGTCTTTCTAACCCAGAACCATGCTAATCAGCCAATGAGTAATCTTTCTGAGCCATGTTACACTTGCAAACAAATATATAATGACTCATTAAAAAAGAGAACAGTCAGCTTGAATTCAATGGAGCTTCAAGTATATGGAGTGAACTTAATGGACTTTTGTCGTTATTTAAATCAGATAACCCTCTCACAACCCTAATCTTTACCATAGTATAACCAGGAAGAGTTCTGAAAGTCTGCAGCTGGACTCTACTGACACCCATTGGAGGCAGCACAACCTACTTGGAGCTCCAAGGTGGAGGCTGTGAGCTACAGAGATATCAGAACTCTGTGAACTGCAGTTTTGTGGTATAGTTCATCAAGTACAACTGAATTCAAGCTGACACTTCTCCAGGAGGCAAAGATTCAGACCTTTCAGACTGGAAGTCTTTCGAAGGACTAATTTGGCCAATCCCCTGTCACTATATTAGTCTTATAATAAGCTCCTCTGCTCTTCCACCCACTCTGGAAGAAGAAAGAAAAAAAAAAAAGAAAAGATGCCTGGATGTGTAATTATAAACTAACATAGCACAGGAATCTCACACACCTCTTACAACTGCTTGACAAGTTCCTTGCGAGGTATGTGAGATGTTTAAAAAATAAACAAATAAAAAGTGACGGTTGCTGTGTGTCTCTTTGAGGAAATCAAAGATTTTTTTCACCGTAGATATCGACCATCACCTCAGTTCTAATAAACATCTCTTCATCTTGTGTCTTTTGTTTAAGTAAACAAGTATTTTTAAAATTTTGGGCCTATATTATAATTATTTTTTCCTCCGGGTGCTCCGGTTTCCTCCCACAGTCCAAAGACATGCAGGTTAGGTGTATTGGTGATCCTAAATTGTCCCTAGTGTGTGCTTGGTGTGTGGGTGTGTGTGCCCTGCGGTGGGCTGGCGCCCTGCCCAGGGTTTGTTTCCTGCCTTGCGCCCTGTGTTGGCAGGGATTGGCTCCAGCAGACCCCCGTGACCCTATAGTTAGGATAGAGTGGGTTGGATAATGGATAGATATTATAATTATTTTATATGGTACTCTTGTTATTACAACATACAGTATGAATTAGAATGTGGTCATGTGTATAGCAGGGGTGTGTATATTCAGCATGGATATGTCTGTATATTCTGTACTGTATGTGTATATTGAAGCAGTCGAGGACACCTTTGTGCTCTCTATTCATACTTGGAATAAAACCAAGGAAGCCACAGGAATACTAATGATAGATAAATTTAAAAGAAGCACACAAGGAAGTAAACTCAATTGTGAGCCAAAATGAGCAAAATAACATTTACAATGACATTTATTTCTATAGCACAATTTCATACAAAGGATGTAGCTCAAAGTGACATCAAAGAAAAAAATAGATAATAATAATAATAAATAAATCAATAAAAATAGCAGGTGATAAACAGACCCCTCACTGCTGCCGTGGGCTTGTCTTCTCAGGGGTTTCATCTACTGTGTACCACCTCTTTAATACTTTCAAAGCATTTTTCTATTGTGTTC
Organism: Erpetoichthys calabaricus; assembly: GCF_900747795.2. Lineage (NCBI taxonomy): Eukaryota > Metazoa > Chordata > Cladistia > Polypteriformes > Polypteridae > Erpetoichthys > Erpetoichthys calabaricus. The sequence continues at coordinate 50,571,274 of NC_041409.2, forward strand.
CTCATTTCTCTTTAGTTCTTAAGCTCAGCTCCTCAACTTTACTCTGAATTGTATCTTTGAGAGAAGGCAGCTTTAAAACCCTTTGAATGATGACTTTCAGCTAAGTTTCTCAAACATTTCCAGATCTACTTTGATCTACAGTCTAAAAGTCCTTCTAGAAGCCATTGGTGTTCCTGCATGCTTAAGCGTTTAGTAATCTTTAAAGAGCCTAATCTCAAACACAACTCTTAATTGGACATTATGGTCCCACGACCCCTATAGCATCATCTGGTTCTGCTGCCCTATACCGTCCTGCCTTAATCTTCTTAACTATCTCCTGTAATGCAGCTCTGATGTCCTGGCTAGTGCCACTTCTGAGATACCATACTGCATATGATGGGGTTCTGCTGCCTTCCTGCAATTGCATGCTTAGCTGATTCATCCCTAGTTTGTATGAGTCTCCCTATCTTTTAGAGATTTTATGGCACTGAGCTCTACTTATTGTCACTTTGGTGGTACCCTTGCCCTGGTAATCTCATTTGAATATTCAGTATATAAATTACTGCAATGATTACAATTGTGTTGTAACTATGCCCTCTGCTGGTTGAAAGTGATATTTGTTAGTAATTGCAACTGACCTAGTGCTGCCCTTTATATTTTAACTTGAACACATTGCCCTTGATGAATGTTTTGACGTTTTCAGTGTTCTTGGGCATATTTTAATGCAAGGCAGGATATATATATCTTATATCCTTAATAAAACTATTTAAGCTATAAAGAAAATGACTGTTAGGAGCTATATACAAAATCAGTCTTCATTTCAGTTGACAGAGAAAGTGGCAGCACATCTTTTTAAATAGGGCTATACTGTACAGTATGTGGGGAATGTTATAACTTTTTTGTTCTTCTAATTCATTATTTTGTGTTGTTTGCATCTGTATACTTTATAATGTGGTGTGGGACAATGGGTAAGTGATTTTTTGTAAAAATGGTATAATATTTGATGTATATGAATGTTTACAGTTTGTTGTAGTTATTACTTTCAAGAAAAGTACAAGCTTATTTTTTTCTTCACTAGTCATTTTGTTCCAGAATAAAAAAAGAGAAAATCAGGGTAATAAAATTTCAACTGGAAATTACAATGTGTGTATAATAAAATAATTGAAGTTTTTTTTTATTATACATTTTTTAAGGTTATAATCAGATGTTTATCATTCCTGTTGGTGCTATGAGCATCCGAATTCGAGAAGTGGTCCCTACAAGAAATTTTCTGGGTAAGCTGAAATGAATTGAGCAAATGTTTTATTGTGTATTGGTAGATTCTTTAATTATTATCATTCTTTAATTTAATATTATTTATTGTATCAGTATGCTGCTGCTGAAGAATGTGAATTTCCCATTGGGATTAATAAAGTATCTATCTATCTATCTATCTATCTATCTATCTATCTATCTATCTATCTATCTATCTATCTATCTATCTATCTATCTATCTATCTATCTATCTAGATAAGCTAATGTGCAGTTTGTATCTTCTTTGGAATTGGAAAAAGAAGAAAAAAATCATTAGTATTTTTATTTTGTTGTCTTGGCAGCAATACTGACTGTACTTGCATAGACACCGACCAGTCTGCATATTGAAAATGGGTCTTTCGGGTTTTGTGGCAGCAGCAGTAATTGTGCAGAACCACCATTAGATTAGATAAACTTTTTTTAATCCCATGTGGAAATTCAGATGCATACTGTGGCAGAAACATAAAAAACAAAGATATAGACTCACCGGACCAATAATATAGCCAATCAATCAATCAATCGACCTGTTTAATTTTGGTTCACATAGCATGTGTGTGATATTAGATAGGCTCAAGACTCTTTATATACTTACAAAAAGTATCCATTACTCCATTATAAAACTTGACCTAATCAAGTTCTCACAGGTATGGAGTGCATGGCACATAATTACAAATAACACCTTTCTTAAAATAAAACGAAAAGTAGCCTGCAGTATACACATATCAGTACCTATTTATAGGCATTATTGTATATGTCACGTGCATCAGACAGTACATGTGCTGTTTAAGTAACTTGCTCAAGGTCACACAGTGTGTCAGACTGGGAAAATGATCTTACAGCCTTTGAGTTTAGGGGTCATTTCCTAAGCCACTGCACTACACTTTCTGCCTGTTATGACTGGGAGTTCCAAAACCACTTTCAAAAATGCCCAAAAAAGGGTGAAACCACATTAAAATCCTAACTAGATTCAAAAAGATCCATATATAAAGTCTTTACAAAATGAAAGATTGGTTCTTCACAAAAATGCTCTGCAATGAACAATGAAACTACTTGGAGCACAAAGGCAAAAAGACTTTCCTAAACCAATGAGGCAATCCAATGCAAAAAAGCCAAAACAGAGCATGAAATCAAAATCAGAAAACCAAAATTTATGTAGAAGATCACTGTAACTTACCACTCTGTAACACTTTCAAATACTGTAGACCAACTGGAACTGTGGTACACCCTCTTGCTTTTTATATGGTAGTCGGCAGTTTCTGGAGGTGATTGGCTGGTGGTCCCACCTACAAAACACAAGGCAAATAACACAGGCAAAGACAAAACAGCATATAATTAACAAAAGTACCCTTATAAACAAAATGTGTTATTATTATTATTATTATTCATGTACATATATGGATCAACTACAGACATAAAGGACATAAGTTGTGGATTTGATCCCTAGTGGGGAGATGAGCCCTGCCTGAAATATAACCCTGCCTAGTGTAAATCTCAAAAAACAAAAGATTTTCGTTTGATCAGCCTAATCCTGAAAAAGTGATAAGCACTTTGTTTTTTTGCATATTCTTCAGTGTTTTGATCTGCAGCTTTATGGTTTCACTTTCATACTCAGCAGTACTTTTTTAAAATTGTATTGTGATTAGAATCTGTTACTCTTTTTAAATACTCTCTCAAAAATCAAGAGTGAGGGGAACAATATATGAACCTATAATTTTCCTTTCTGTTGATTATGTAATCCTTACTTTCTATCAGAGTGCATTATGTGATAGCAAAAGGTGTTGTAAGATTTCATGTCATTTAATAATCTCCATTGAATTACCAATCTGAGATGAGAAAATGTGCTTCTGCTGATGCAGGTGGGCAGTTTTACTTTGGAATGTGCATTCCATGCACAGCGAAAACATTTCTGAATTCCTATTATTTTTTTTATTAGTCCTTCTGAATAACTGGCCTTCAGGTACATTGATTTGGCTACAGCAGGTAACTGTGAGGGACGCTGTCTTTGAAAATGACTATAAGGCAGTCCTGTTGTGAGACTTCAGATTTAGAGGTGCTGATTCCTGCCAACCATATTGATGCATGTGTGGTAATAGTTACTTACTTGAATTCTTCACGTCACCCTCAATTATAAATGTGAAGAGTTAAATGCAAAAGTGTGGTTTCAGTTGTACTAATTCAGGATTGAATTATTTTGTAGTTTTCATTTGAAGCATGTATACTGTATACCTAAATGTTTTTCAGTTACTTAGTGGTAATGTGGACTTCACCTGAAGAGTTATTTACTAGCAGCTTTTACTTGGTGTTTCCATTAAAAAGCCATTGTAGCTCTACATAGATTTAGTTTCTAGTTTAATTTAAATTGTTGGAACAAGGTTCTGATTCTACCCCCAAAATCTGTTCAAATCTGCAATTCAGCCACATATTTTTAAGTTTGTTTTTTGCTGGTGAACTGTTTGTACTTTTTCAAGCTATATGATGCTTACAGCTTTTAGTGCATGCAGTTATATAACAGTTTTCTTGTTTTATATCAATACTGTGCTGTCTTTCACAGCTATAAAAAATGTCAGAGGGGAGTACTACCTGAATGGGCACTGGGTCATTGACTTTCCTCGTGCCGCACATATAGCTGGCACAGTCCTACACTACGAGAGGGGAGCTGAGGGAGACTTGGCACCAGAAACTATCTGGGGAAGGGGACCCACTACGGAGCCACTTGCTGTGGAGGTAGAGTTTTACAGTATGCTACATTTATATCAGTATAAAGATGTTATACATAATTAATGAGTTAGCAGTATACTAGATACTGTAAATAATGAGATGTCAAGAGCCATATACATAAAATGCAAATGCAAACACATCAATATGGCCTTGCAAGAAGATATCTACAAAGGGTATTATGTCCATGGCAATAAGATAACCAATTCAGGAAGGCAGAAAGCTTAATATAATATTCTTAAGCCTTGTTAATTCAATTGAGGACCTTGGGATAGGAGAGTATTATGTTGATAATTTCTGAAGTTTTTAAGGATGAGATTACAAGGTACAGGAATATGTTAAAAGGTGTTGATAATGAGGTGTATGAGTATCATGAAAGCAACAACTGCCAAGACCAAACACAAAACAAAGGTTTAATGAGAGGATTCCTATATTTTGTACCTAGTGTCTGTATCACTCAATAAAAAGCAAACTTTTTGACTTAACGACAAATACAATGCTCTCCATAATGTTTGGGACAAAAACACATTTGTCTTTGATTTCCACCTCTGCTCCACATCTTAAAGTTACAAATTAAACATTTCAGACATTGTGGTTGAATTGCACATTGCTGACTTTCATTTAAGGGGCTCTGAAGACATTTCGGTCACAGCACTTTTTCTATATGGTCCCCCATTTCAGGACTCCATAATGTTTTGACAATTGGAGTCACAGGTGTTTGTGATTCATCAGGTGCGTTTCATTGTTTCATAACATACATTAGCTTGCTTCTACCCTTTGGGGTCTGTAGTTGACATGGTTCATAATGAGTAGAAGAGCTGTGCCAATGAAAGTCAAAGAAGCCATTAGGAGTCTGAAAAACAAGAATGAAACCATCAGAGACATCAGTAAAACCTTAGGATGACCAAAATCAACTGTCTGGAATATCATGAAAAAGAAAGAATACATTGGTGTGGTCAGTAATCACAAAGGAACTGGTAGACCAAGGAAGACCTCCACTGCTGATGACAGAAGCATCCTCACTATGGTAAAGAAAAAGCCCCAAACGCCTGTGCAACAGATCAGAAACAGGAGGCAGATGTGGATGAGTCAGAGACAACTATCTGCAGAAGTCTTCATGAATGCAAATACAGAGGCCAGACTGCAAGATGTAGACCCCTAGTTAGCTACAAAAACAGGATGACGAGATTACAGTTTATGAAAAAGGACTTAAAAGAGTCTGCGAAATTCTGGAGAAAGGTCTTGTGGACAGACGAGACAAAGATAAACCTCATCAGAGTGATGGTGAGAGCAAAGTGTGGAGACGAAAAGGAACTGCCTGAGATCCAAAGGAGGCCATCTCATCTGTAAAACATGGCATTGGGAGTGTTATGGCTTAGACATGTGTGGCTGCCACGGGTCCTGGCATACTTCTCTTCATTGATGACGTGACTGCTGATGGCAGTGATACAAGGAATTCTGAGGTGTAGAAAACATGTGATCTGCTCAAGTTCCAGTAAAGGCCTCTGAACGCATTGGTGGTGCTTCATCCTGCAACAAGATAATGAGCCAAGCATGCTGCTGAGGCAACACAGGAGTTTATCAAAGCTAAACATTTGGAAATTCTTGAATGGCCAAACCAGATACTTGATTGAAATCCAATTGATTGGATCTTCCATATACTGAATAGGAACACTTAAGGGTACAAGCCCCTGAAACAAGCACGAGCTGAAGATGGCTACATTAAAGACTTGGCAGAGCATAACCAGAGAAGACCTTCAACACCTGGTATGTCTGCAGTTAATACATGCAAAGGATATGTGACAGAGTCCTAAATACGACAATGGCTATAATAGACCTCCCATTGCTGTGACCAAACATTAGGGTGCCCTGAAATGGGGGCATGTAGATAAAGTGTTGACATTTTGACATGGTGTGACTGTATGAAAATGAAAGGTTTAAATGAAAGTGTGTGATGTGCACTTTAATCGCATGTGTCTTTGTCCCCAACATTATGGAGGGCACTGTAATATCTTTGACTAGAACTGCTTTATTCCCTAAAAAGCAATTTTTAATCGACACAGTTCCTGAACTTTTGATATTTAGAAGTCAGTCTAATACCTGACTCTCTTAAATGTTAAGTGTTATTTAAATGTTATTTAAAAGGTACCCCAGTTTAAAATATGACTTTAATTAGTGTCTTACACTATTATTCCAAAAGCCCCTAAAAGATGTATAGCAATGAATGTATTTTTAAAAAAGAAAATCGCTGTTTCTGTAGTGATGAACAGATGTAATTAGTGATTGAATATTTTGTTTAGCCAATAACTAAAACTCTCCAATGAGTAAAGTGGCTAGAAGCAGCAAATGTATGTCTTGCTCATTTGAACTGTGTATTTTGATAACTGTAAAGTGACATGGAAACTGCATGTTAATCCAAATACAGAAGATATTAAATATTTGTTTTATCTTCTGGTTATTGATCTTTGTGTAAATTGTGGCAATTACTGAATTTTGCAAGTGAACAGAAAATTTCACTGGCATTCAAATTCTGACTGGCATTCAAATGAATGTTGTTTCTGTAATTAATAAAATGAGAAATAAATAGAAAGTAAAGTGACTCTAATAGAATATGACTGGACTATACAAGTAAAAAAAAATTCAAAATGCAGCATAGTTTGACAACCAGTTGTGCTACTAGACAGAAGTCCGATAAAACTGCTTTGACCATCTTTTGGGTGGCCTTTTTATGGTTTTTACTTTCCAACTTATTGTAGCTATGAAAATGCAAAAGATTTCCTGAATGTATTTTTCATTTGCTCAGTAGACTTTAAAAATAAAAACACGCTATTGCTTTACCACGCTAAAGTGGCCGGAAATGTGTACTTTTACTACATTAACCTCGATGAAAGCACCTTTGAGTTTATGTCATTCGGAATCAGGTTGCTGTTGCAACACCATTTTGTCAGGTACACTGCCACTCTTCTGAATGCAGAAATTCATACAGTAACTCTGAAAAATGAACTCACTTACTGTGGTGCAAGTTTGCAAATTTTATAATTTGAGGTTGTACTTATCATGGATAAAGTGGGAGTGTTGTAATGGACAAACGTTATGAATCATTTTGAATCTATGAACTATTTTCTGATCTATTGCCTTTTGTCTAACTGCTTGGAGTAGGATGAGTCCCTCAAGGTCGCCCCTGACTTGGAGTGAAACATCATAAATATCTCTCTCTGTGTAACCTAGTTCAGGCTGATCTAATGCCCCATATACTATATGGTCCTATTTGTAATAGATTAACATGTTATTGGCAATATGCCAAATATTCTTTTATATATATATATATATATAATATATATACACGAGGGGGGACCCAAAAATAACCGGAAATAAATAAATAACCTAACAACAACAAAATTCCAGTTATTTTTGGGTTCCCCCTTGTGTATATATATATATATATATATATATATATATATATATATATATATATATATACACACACAGTATGCATACACAGTAAAGCGTTTGTCTAACAAAAGACTAGCAGCACTTCTGTGATTTCAATACAGAGAGCATGGGGTACTCCATAGTTTTCTTTGTTAAATATATTTTATTTATCCATATATATTGCTTGAGTCTGAAGAACCTTTTATGTTTGAGTGCTGCAGTAGAATCAGATCTGAATTTTATTTTTCCCTCTTAGTGTAAACTAGTACCAAAACTGCAGCTATAAAAGGTGCTGGTGTTTACAATTTTTCAAAGCTCAGTTGCCTATTTTTAACAACTTTATTCATACAAATGACACATATGTGACACATATATCTATTAAAAATAAAGTATTTATAGCACAGTTGCATACAGTACATGAAATGCAAGCTGTATTGATGTACACTGAACTAGTGTCTCTGAAGCTCATTAAACCTGTTGTAACTTTTTAAATTGTGTTTTCTTTGTAGCTCATTAGCCAGGAGCCAAATAAGAAGGTTGAGTATGAATATTACTTACCACTACAGAGCCAGCGTCAAGGGTATTTCTGGAGCTTTGGGTCCTGGTCTGAGTGCAGTAAAGAGTGTGGGGCAGGTATGATCTGAGGACATTGGTGGTGATATTGCACTGCTTAAATTTTTTATTATAACCTCTGTAAAATCACATTTTTATCATTTGCCATATAAACTACTGAATAGAATGTCAGTGTTTGTTGAGTTTTATAAGGCTATATGTTTAAAAGTTGCTTTCCAAGTCTATCAAAGTTCAAAGTTCCATTTGTCAGAGTGCTCAGATTCATGCTTGCTCTGTACTGTATAGGGACACTGTGACTTCTTCAGCATACCAATATATAGCATGACCTGTAGGGGGTGCTGCAGTCACCCAAACTCAGATACCACTACACAAACACAAATCCCGGGTTCAAATAAATGATTTATTATCAATAATACTGTCACAATGATTCTTCAAAACACACAATTCATCTTTTATTCATCTCCTTCCTCTCTTCCAAACCTCCAGGTGAGCTTTGTCCTCCTTTGTCCTGACTCCGACTCTCCCGGATGTGTTTCTTTTATTGTGACCCTAGGAGTGCTTCCAGTACCATGGTATATTCCAGTGCCACTGCTCTATAGGACTCCCATTCCCAGTGTGTCCTGCCAGTGTCCTAATTGGTAGTGTCAAGGGAGGGATTGCCATCTGTCTTGTTGGGGGAAGCCTGTAGCCTTCCCAGGTTGTCTTTCCCTGTCCTTCAACCCTCCTGGCCTCCTGGCCAGGTTAGGGATCAGAAGCCATTCAGACTGGAACGCCTATATATAGTGGACCACCAGCGTGCTCCAGCCGCCCCAGCTCCAACACAGACAGGCAGAAACGTGAGTTGCAGCACACCACACACTTTATTTCTATGGGGAAATGGTTCTGTCTGGTCTCCTCAACAGCAACACAGTACAAACACAGCACCAATGCACAGTTCTCTTCTTCATCCTCTCTCTCTCACTGTCTCTCTCAATCCTTCCTCTTCCCCTTCTCCTGGCAAGCTTTGTTCACCTCCTCCTGACTCTAGCTCCTAGAGTGGTGGTGGCTGGCCCCTATTATGTGGCATCCGGACAGAGGTACTGCACCAAATGACTCAGCAATCATTTAGGCGCTTCCTGGCAGTGGCCATGGGACCCAGCAGGGTTGAGCTTCCATATTCCAAACCTGTGATCCCACTGCAAACCAGAGGGGCTGCCTTCTTGCCTGGCAGCTCTGTCCTTAACATCCTTCTCCCAATATACTCAGCATCTCTCCTGAGCACATGTTCAAACCAACACAATCTCACCTCTCTGCCTTTGTCTCCCAACCGTCCAACTTGAGCTGACCCTCTAATGTCCTCATTTCTAATCTTGTCCATCCTCATCACTCCCAATGCAAATCTTAACATCTTTAACTCTGCCACCTCCAGCTTTGTCTCCTGCTTTCTGGTCAGTGCCACCGTCTCCAACCCATATAACATAGCTGGTCTCACTACCATCCTGTAGACCTTCCCTTTCACTCTTGCTGATACCTGTCTGTCACAAATTACTCCTGCTGACCTTCATTCCTCTCTTCTCTAGAGCATATCTCCACCTCTCCAGGGTCTCTTCAACCTTCGCCCTACTATCGCTACAGATCACAATGTCATCAGAAAACATCATAGTCCACGGTGACTCCTCTCTAATCTCATCTGTCAACCTGTCCATCACCATTGCAAATAAGAAAGGGCTCAGAGCCAATCCCTGATGTAATCCCACCTCCTCCTTGAATGCATCCATCACTCCTACCAGACCTCACCACTGTCACACTTTCCTCGTACATATCCTATACAATTCTTACATACTTCTCTGCCACTCTTGACTTCTTTATACAATACCACAACTCCTCTCGAGGCACCCTGTCATATGTTTTCTCCAGGTCCACAAAGGCACAATGCAACTCCTTCTGGGCTACTCTATACTTCTCCATCAACATCCTCAGAGCAAACATTGCATCTGTGGTGCTCTTTCTTGGCATGAAACCATACTACTGCTCACTAATCATCACCTCACTTCTTAACCTCGCTTCCACTACTCTTTCTCATAACTCCAAGGTTTGGCTCATCAGTTTTATCTCTCTGTAGTTACTACAGCTCTACATATCCCCTTTATTCTTAAATATCGGTACCAGTACACTTCGTCTTCACTCTTCAGGCATCCTCTCACTTTCCGAGATTCCATTAAACGATCTGGTTTAAAACTCCACTGCCATCTCTCTTAAACACCTCCATGCTTCCACAGGTATGTCATCTGGACCAGTGGCATTTCCATTCTTCATCCTCTTCATAGCTGTCCTTACTTCCTCCTTGCTAATCCGTTGCACTTCCTGATTCACTGTTGCCACATCATCCAACCTTCTCTCTCTCATTCTCTTCATTCATCAAGCCTCTCAAAGTACTCTTTCTGTCTGCTCAACACACCCTCCTTGCTTGTCAGTACGTTTCCATCTTTATCCTTTATCACCCTAACCAATTGGTATAGGTCCTTTTGTCCCTCCTTAGTGTTCAGCCTCTCATACAACTCATCATCTTCACCTTACACCTTATCTCCTTGTACTCTTGTCTATTTTCTGCATCTCTCTGACTATCCCACTTCTTTTTCGCCATCCTCTTCCTCTGTATACTCTCCTGTACTTCCCCATTCCATCACCATGTTTCCTTTTCCTCCTTCCTCTGTCCAGATGTCACGCCAAGCACACTTCTTGCTGTCACCCTTACTAATCCTGGTGTAGTTAACCAGCTATCTGGCAACTCTTCATTGCCACCCAGTGCCTGTCTTACCTCCTCCCTAAACTCAACCTTGCACTCTTCCTTTTTCAACTTCCACCATTTGATCCTTGGCTCTGCCCTCACTCTCTTCCTCTTTTGATCTCCAACGTCATCCTATAGGCCACCATCCTATGCTGTCTAACTACTCTTTCCCCTGTTACCATTCTGTAGTCTTTAATCTCCTTCAGATTGACTCTTCTATATAGGATGTAATCTACCTGTGTGAATCTTCCTGCACTCTTGTACGTCACCCTATGTTCCTCCCTCTTCTTAAAATATGTATTCACCACAGCCATGGCCATCCTTTTTGCAAAATCCACTATCATCTGGACTTATTCATTCCTCTCCTTAAAACCATACCTACCCATCACCTCCTCTGTTTCCTTCACCAACATGCCCATTGAAATCTACTACAATACATTCCTCCTCGGGCAGACGTGGAGTCAGCGAGTGACATCATCCATTCCGCTGTTGCTAAGTTACAAACGCAGCACCCTGAGGCGCTTGTGCTAATCGCTGGAGACTTTAACCATGTGACGCTGGACAAAACATTACCTGCATTCTCCCAGTATGTGCACTGTAACACCCGGGGAAATAAAACTATTGATTTACTTTATGCAAACGTTAAAGACGCATACAGCGCCACCCCGCTGCCTGCGCTTGGGAAAGCAGATCATAACCTGGTTCTGCTTCAGCCTCACTATAAACCAAAAGTTAGAGTCCTACCTGTAACCACACGATCATTCAGGAAGTGGACTCCGGAGGCTGAGAATACTCTGAGAGAATGTTTTGGAACTACAGACTGGGATATCCTGCAGGGATCTCATAGTGAGAACATTGAGGAAGTTGTTGACTGCACTACTGACTACATCAACTTCTGTATGGACATTGTAGTTCCAGTAAGAACTGTACGCTGCTATGCTAACAACAAGCCATGGATTACAAGTGACATCAAGGGCCTTTTGAATCAGAAGAAAAGGGCTTTTAAAGACGGTGATCAGCATGAGCTCAAGCGCGTGCAGAAGGAACTCCGAGTCCAACTCAGGGCGGCGAAGGAGCAGTACAGGAGATAGCTGGAGCAGAACTTGCAGAATAACAGCATAAAGGAAGTGTGGGATGGGATGAAGATCATCACTGGCTGCAGCTCGAAGCGGGGTACCACCATTGAGAGAGACGTGAAGAGAGCAAACCAAATGAACAACTTTTTTAACAGGTTTGACCACCCTAACCCACTCTCACTCTCACCTCGGAGTACTGCACCCTCCACACATCCTTCTGCTGATACCAGCATAGGAAAGACATCCCCACCCATAATTACAACAGCGCAAGTGAGCAGAGAGCTGAGGAGACTTCGTGCCAGCAAAGTAGCGGGTCCAGATGGAGTATCGCCACGACTGCTGAAGGTCTGTGCATCGGAGCTGGGGGGTCCTCTACAGCGCATCTTCAACCTGAGCCTGGAACAGGGGAGAGTCCCGAGGCTTTGGAAAACATCTTGTATCACCCCAGTCCCAAAGGTATCACGTCCTAGTGAGCTGAATGACTTTCGGCCTGTTGCTCTGACATCACATGTGATGAAGACCATGGAGAGGCTGCTGCTTCACCACCTTAGGCCACAGGTTCAACACGCCCTTGACCCTCTGCAGTTTGCATATCAGGAGAAGGTGGGAGCGGAAGATGCCATCATCTATATGCTACACCGATCCCTCTCTCACTTGGACAGAGGCAGTGGTGCTGTAAGAATTATGTTTCTAGACTTCTCTAGCGCCTTCAACACAATCCAACCTCTGCTCCTTAGGGACAAGCTGACAGAGATGGGATTAGATTCATACCTAGTGGCATGGATCGTGGACTATCTTAAAGACAGACCTCAGTATGTGCGTCTTGGGAACTGCACGTCTGACATTGTGGTCAGCAACACAGGAGCGCCACAAGGGACTGTACTTTCTCCGGTCCTGTTCAGCCTATATACATCGGACTTCCAATACAACTCGGAGTCCTGCCATGTGCAAAAGTTCGCTGATGACACTGCTATCGTGGGCTGCATCAGGAATGGGCTGGAGGAGGAGTATAGGGACCTAATCAATGACTTTGTTAAATGGTGCGACTCAAACCACCTACACCTGAACAGCAGCAAAACCAAGGAGCTGGTGGTGGATTTTAGGAGGCCCAGACCCCTCATAGATCCAGTGATCATCAAAGGTGACTGTGTGCAGAGGGTGCAGACCTATAAATATCTGGGAGTGCAGCTGGATGATAAATTAGACTGGACTGCCAATACTGATGCGCTGTGCAAGAAAGGACAAAGCCGGTTATACTTCCTTAGAAGGCTGGCTTCCTTCAACATCTGCAATAAGATGCTGCAGATGTTCTATCAAACAGTTGTGGCGAGCGCCCTCTTCTACGCAGTGGTGTGCTGGGGAGGCAGCATTAAGAGGAAAGACGCCTCACACCTGGACAAACTGGTGAGGAAGGCAGGCTCTATTGTTGGCATGGAGCTGGACAGTTTAACATCTGTGGCAGAGCGAAGGGCGCTCAGCAGGCTCCTATCAATTATGGAGAATCCACTGCATCCACTTAATAGTATCATCTCCAGACAGAAGAGCAGCTTCAGCGACAGACTGCTGTCACTGTCCTGCTCCACTGACAGATTGAGGAGATCGTTCCTCCCCCAAACTATGCGACTCTTTAATTCCACCCGGGGGGGTAAACGTTAATATTTAACATTATACATAGTTATTGTCTGTTTTTTCACCTGTATTATTATCATTCTTTAATTTAATATTATTTATTGTATCAGTATGCTGCTGCTGAAGAATGTGAATTTCCCATTGGGATTAATAAAGTATCTATCTATCTATCTATCTATCTATCTATCTATCTATCTATCTATCTATCTATCTATCTATCTATCTATCTATCTATCTATCTATCTACAATCACGACTCTCTTTCCCTTGGGTATACTGTTCATCATTCATAATCTTCATAATCATTACTCTGTCTGACACTCTTTTCACTTCCAAAACACTATTGACATACTGTTCTTCAGAATAACTCCTACCCCATTTCTCCTCCCATTCACACCATGATAGAACAATTTGAATCCACCTCCGATCCACCTGGCCTTAATCCCCTTCCGTTTAGTCTCTTGCACGCACAATATATCAACCTTCCTTCTCTCCATCATATCAGCTAACTCTCTCCTTTTACCAGTCATACTGCCAACATTCAAAGTTCCTTCCCTCAGTTCCACTCTCTTTACCTTCCTCCTCTCCTCCTGCCTCCAGAGACGTCTACCCCCTCTTCTTCTCCTTCTTCAGCCAACAGTAACCCAATTTCTGCCAGCATCCTGTTGGCTAACAGTACTGGTGGCGGTCATTGTTAACCAGGGATTCAACAGATTCAGAATGAATCTGGAGGTAATGGAGGTAATGCCCTGAATATTCTCTCTCCCTCTGTGCTTTCAGTATAGGGGCGTCCCGGCTAGGCAATGGCCCTGGTCGTCCACCACAATGTATATTGGCCTGCGGCCCCAAACCGACACAGACAACGCCAGCAGCTCAGGCTAACAAAAGCCTTTATTTCATGGAAAGGCGCTCAGATCCAGAGTTGTCCACAAGGACCGATACTAATAATCCCAATCTGGGTAAAACTCCGTTCCCTTTCCTCTAGAGTCTTACAGCCTCTTTTCTCTTCCGAATATGAGCCTCACCAGCCTTATCCTCCGACTCTGCCTCCTTTTTTAGCCACATTCAGGAGGTTCATTATGGAGTTCTGGAGTTGCTCCCAGGTGTTGCTGAGGCACAAAATAGGGCTCTGCAATTCCCACAGCTCCACAGATCCCACATAATAATTCCCACACAGCCCTGCAGGAATCCAACGTGGCGCTGCAACCCAGTGGAGCTGCCAAATAACAGTTCGGGGAAGAGGGTGTCCCCTGGAAGTCCTCTCCAACTGTCCTTCCACGTTGGCGGCATCCCAGTTGGGTAATCTGTCACAAAAAAAAAAAAAAAAAAATATATATATATATATATATATATATATATATATATATATATATATATATATATATATATATATATATACATACACAGACACAGACACAGATGTGTCATCACACATATTTAGAATATGTGTGATGAAGCATTTCTTAAAATAAACTACATTTATTCTGTGATGACAAAGCACAGCAAGAATTACTGAATGTCCTAATGGTCATGAAGGTTTTTTTATTGAAATTTTATCAAAGCCTGTATTTTGTGAAAGGAATACTCCACCCAAAAATTATACTTTTTAAATTTCCTGCTTACATGCAGAATAAGAGAAAAATGTTTATGATATAATAGAACTCAATGGCAAACTGTGCTGTGCAATGGAAAATGATGTGAAAAACTTCCACAGGAAACAATAAAAAATTCTCACGTTGCTTGCTTCACTTAATACACATTTCCATTATCCAATCGAATTCCCAAATGGATGCATTTTTTGCTAAAATATTATTCCTATAATACTGTGCTCTTTAATTGAAGACCTACCTCTCTCCATCATTCATTCATTGGTCAAGAGTTTTGCCCTCAATACCGGCTTAGTCATTGGCATTAGAGGTTATCCTGGCGACATCATGTAGTATGCAGGAACCAAACCAGGACAAGGGTGCCAATTCATCACAGAGCACACTCCCAGACTCTCAAGCCCAAGCTCACTAATTAAGTATCCATTTAGAGTCCCTGCATGTTTTAGAGAAGTGGGAGGAGACTTGTAACACTGGAGAAAAACGTCATGGACATGACAAGGAGTGTAAGCTGTGGAAAGACATTGGACCAGGACTCTGGAGCTTTGAGTCACTACTGCTGTCCTTTCTCCTCATTATATGTATGTGTATTTTTAGATGATTAATTTAGTTATATTTTATAAAGTGTACTGAACAATATTGAAATTCATTGTATTTCCTTAATCGTCGTCGTCTTCTTCTTCTTTCGGCTGCTCCCGTTAGGGGTTGCCACAGCGGATAATCTTCTTCCATATCTTTCTGTCCTCTGCATCTTGCTGTGTTACACCCATCACCTGCATGTCCTCTCTCGCCACATCCATAAACCTTCTCTTAGGCCTTCCTCTTTTTCTCTTGCCTGGCAGCTCTATCCTTAACATCCTTCTCCCAATATACCCAGCATCTCTCCTCTACACATGTCCAAACCAACGCAATCTCGCCTCTCTGACTTTGTCTCCCAAATCGTCCAACATGAGCTGACCCTCTAATGTCCTCATTTCTAATCCTATCCATCCTCGTCACACCCAGTGCAAATCTTAGCATCTTTAACTCTGCTACCTCCAGCTCGGTCTACATCTTTCCGGTCAGTGCCACTAATTTTCCCTAATCATCTTACTAATTAAGGCATTATTTCAAAAGTAACATAACCTGTTTTCATAAAGTGTAAGTGTTCATTTATGTATTTTATTTTGCTTTTATTTTGTCTGTTTGTTTTCATCCACCTTCCTGTTTTCAGGATACCAAGCGCGTCTAGTTTTCTGCACCATTGACAACGAGGCATACCCTGATTACTTGTGTGCACACCTTCCCCGACCTGCTAGTAACAGAACTTGCAATGTTCAGGCCTGTCCTCAAACTCGACGGTAAGACAGCTGCACTGTTTCTGAGGACTCTTTCTAAGAAATATCTTGCATAAAACAGAAAATAATCTCTTAATAATTCTCCCTGCATATGGCTACTGTTTTGTATAATTTGTAGTAGCTGCACTGGTACAAAAGCCAAAGTAGCACAAATAGAAAGAGATTTTTTTCTGTGCATTTTTGTGATCATTATACCTTTGGACATTCATAAATCCCAGAGGAATATTAATTCACATAGCAGGAGCAAAGAAATGCATTTAAATGAATTTATTTAGTGTTTCATTTTAACTACAATAACTGTCTGTTTGTCTGTAACCTTTTTGACCAAGTTACAGTAGAGAAAACTCTACTGCATTTAAACTGTGCTTCACAACTGACCAGTTTTTTAACTGTATAACTTTGTGCTTGACCACAGTACTTTAATTACATTTACATTGCGTTTAGTTACTTAGCAGAAGCTTTTACCCAAACTGATTTACAAAAGACTTTAATGAAGATGCATCCAATGACTGAGGCAAAGAAACAAAGGACATGGATCACACACGTTTACTGTGCTCATTAGTTTACTTATTTCCCTTTTATTTCTGTATCTCTTCTCAAATTGACAGTCCAAAGCATATTGACAGGTTCATTTTAAGTCTACAGAGTGGCATTTCTCCTTTTGATCCCTTTCTGTATCCAACATAATTTAAGAATTTTACGGCTATAAGGACTGCAGTTTTTAGTTGTTTGCTAACAAAAAATCCATCCCTTCAACTGTTCATCAATCCACCCATCCATCCATTCATCCAACCATCCATTTCCAAGCCTATTTATCCTGAGCACGGTTGTGGAGAGGCTGGAGCCTATCTCAGCAACATTTGGGCTGAAGGCAGAAACGTTCTCTGGACAGAATACCAGTCCATCACAGGCCAACAGAAAATTAATACTTTATTTATTTATTTTTTATTATTGCTTGGACAAGTCTTTTGAAGATTTGCAAATATTAACATTCTCTGCTTTATGTAGTCATTCTTCAAACTTTTAAATACACTGATATCAGCACTGCGTGATGTAGGTCTTTGTCAGCAAGTTTTGTCTTATAAGGATCCTTAATCAAAACTGCACATACTAGTGAGGCTCTGACAAAAAGCCTAGAGCACTGGTTTGAATATTAGGCACTCGGAAACCCCTTCCTTTCATTTAAATGCAGGTTTCACTTACTAATACTGCTCGTAAAAGCTATTGAAAAGAGTACTATACATTAGTGAAAAGCTGGGTAATGTTATGTGCTAGGTGAGGCGGTGATGGTGTATTATAATTGTAGCAAAACAGTTTGGCATTAAGATTAAATTTGAAGACCACTTTGCCTTGGACATAAGAAGCTAAGTTAACAAAAAACATCTGAAAGTGTTTTTGAAAATTTGTATTGTAAGAGCATCTAAGATTAATTTAATTAATATATGTATTGTTCCACAGCTGGAAAGATAAGGAAACTATGAATGTTTTTCCATCTTACTGTACTAGTGTTCTGCCAGCGAGTTGGAATGTATTTGCCTGCTAGGTTTAGGGTTAACCAGATCAGGAGATGTGCATATGTTCAGGGAACTGTAATGAGGGGTGATATCAAAAAATTACAGAAATTGTTAAAAATAAAGGGATTGGTAGGCCAAGGAAGACCTCCACTGTTGACAACAGAAGAATCCTCACTTTGGTGAAGAAAAAGTCCCAAATGCCTGTGTGACAGATCAGAGAAAGGAGGCAATTGTGTGTTTTCCAGGGATGACTATCTGCAGAAGGCTTCATGAACAGAAATACAAAGGCCACAATGCAAGATGTAAGCCACTAGTTAGCCACACAAACAGGACGGCCAGATTACAGTTTGTGAAAAAGGACTTCAAAGAGCCTGCAGTCTTCTGGAAAAGGTTTTGTGGACCAATGAGACAAAGATGAACCTGCATCAGAGTGATGGCAAAAGCAAAGCGTAGAGGCGAAAAACTGCCCACGATCCAAAGCAGACCAACTCATCTGTAAAACATGGTGGTGGGGGTGTTATGGTTTGGGCATGTGTGGGTGACACAGGTTCTGGCTCATTTATCTTCATTGACGACATGACTTGTAAAGAGAGTTGCACAATTAATTCTGAGGTGTATAAAAACATCATATTTGCTCAAGTTCCAGTAAATACCTCCAAAGTCATTGGACAGCACGTAACCCTACAACAAGATAATGACCCAAACATACTGCTAGGGTAACACAGGAGTTTATCAAAGATAAAAAATGGAAAATTGTGGAATGGCCAAGCCAATCACCTGATTGAAATCCAACTGAGCAGGCCTTCCATATACTGAAGAAAGAACATAAGGGGACAAGTCCCTGAAACAAGCAGGAACTGAAGATGGCTGAATCAAAGGCTTGGCAGAGCATCACCAAGAAGATCCTTAGCACCTATGAATGACTATGAATCACAGACTTCAAGCAGTCATTGCAAGCAAGGGATATGCGACAAAGTCCTAAATATGATGGCTTTAATAGACCTGCCATTGCTGCGCCCAAACATTATGGTGCCCTGAAATGGGTGGACATGTAGAAAAAGTGTTGTCATTTCTACATGGTGTGACCGAAATGTGTGAAAATCCCCTTAAATTAGAGTCTGCAATGTGCACTTTAATCACAATGTCTGAGTTGTTTGTTTTGACATTTTAAACTGTGGAGCAGAGGAGTAAGAGAGAGAGAGGTTGGCAGCATGCACTGACACAGCATCTTTCCTCACCCACCACACGAGGAACTACCTCAGGATCCCAAATTAGGACATTAGCAAGGTGTAAATTAAGGAAAATGTGTCTTTGTCCCAAACTTTCTGGAGTGGAGTGTATATTGTTGGCCTCATGCAAGAAAGAAGAGGGATGCACTCTGAACATTATTCTGATTGATTTTGTTACCCGACTTTGCTTGATTAACTGGTTTGCCAGTTTAATGTGGGAAGAAGCTGTATCTCAATACTTAGAATAAGAAAAAAAAATGAAAATCCCTCGGTAGGCATCTTTTTGTTAGTATTTTTAATTTACATTCATTAGCTTTAATCTCCTGAACCAGGTGATTAAATAATGATTATTGTTATGGTTGCACTTGATTGATTTTTCTTTCTATTTTTCCTCTTTCTCTATGGAATGAGGAAGGATCTGCCCGGGACCAATGTACATTATTGAATGCTTTCAGATCACTTTTAGTTGGATTTATCTTGCACTAGGGGGCTTTGCCCCTGCTCGCTTTGCTTGCCAACACACCTGTGCTACGCACCAGCAACTTCATGTCTCTGAGACTCGCGTATGTAAATTTCACTTTCACCAAACAACAAAACTTTTAATTCTCGCAGATAGGCCTCTTCATTGGGAAGAAACACTACTTTTCCCTGATGGCAACACGAATTAGATGATCCACAAGTCTCTGACTTAAAGTTTAAAGCCAAACAATATCTACATACTTCTGTCATATAACCTATGTCCATATATTCGATCTCTTTTCACTTTTACCTTTTTTGTCAATATAGCATTAAATTTTGATTCCGTGTTTTGATTGCATTAGTGATAACAAACGGAAATTATTACTCGGTGAAATAACGGAACAGCAAAAAGAGATCAAATTTATGGACATAGGTGATATGACAGAAGTATGTAGGTATTGGTCGGCTTTAAAGTCAGAGACTTGTAGATCGTCTAATTTGTAGAACAAGTAGCGTTTCTTCCCAATGAAGAGGCGTATCTGTGAGAATTAAAAGATTTGTTATTTGGTGAAAGTGAAATCCACAAACACTACAGGCAAAATATCCGAATCTACAATAATCTGTTTGCGTTTGCATCATTTAAATGCTCAAAACGTAGATTTGCATGATTCAGGACCATACGTTATGAGAATCTGTGGTCCCGCAACAATTATTAAAGCTACTGCAAGTTTAATTAAAAAAAAAAAAAAAATCACACAATTCGGTCAGGTTTATATTTATGATCACGGAGAAGCGATGCAGCATAGAATCAAAAGAGTTAAACGATCAGATGTATTAGAAATTCTACAGCTCATAAAGGATACAAATCCATATGTCCAAATACGGATAACATTAGACAACAAAGGAGATCTTGATATGCCATTCATATTAAAACTTTTACAGTTTCCTGTTAGAATAGCTTGTGCAAAGGCAATTAACAAATCTCAGAGCCAAACATTCAAAAAAGTCGTTTTATTTAATAGAGAGAAAGAAATGAAAGTCAATCACAGGTAGTTATACATTGCATTAATGCATATGTAACAATTCCCATAAAAATAAAAATCTGTTTAAATTGTACATCCGCTTCCCCATACGCGAGCGGCAGAACTGCAAAGAGGCTAGAGCGTAGAGCAGACCCAGGGGGTTGGCGAGCAAAGCGAACAGGGGGCAAAGCCCCCTCGTATATATTATATATAATTATATTTTGGTGTATATTTGCTAATGAAGTCTATATCTAAATATGTAAATATAGCAAAAAGTAAGATGTACATAAGAATTTAAAACATAAATCACAGTGAAATGCTAATTATTGAATACATTTTCTGCACACTGTAGACTGTCAAGTCTCAGATGTGAGGTGTCTGACCTTTAGCTTTTGTACATTCAAACCTTCCACGGCAGCATGCAAAAAACAGCAGGTTTAGTTTCTTAGTAACAGCAGCAAAAAATTCCTGCAAAGTATCTGATTTTCATTTTGTTTATTTGGCAGGTTTAAATTGTCATTTTATGTGCCATTTCAGTTTGACTGTTGCCATTTTCAGCTGTTACTTCTCACTAATCTGAGTATAACATCATAGACTAATTCAGCTGTCTGTGTGGCATAAAACGTCAAGGTGTAGATGAAAAAAAAAGTTTGTTAAAAAAACTTTTATATTTTCATATTATTCCTCAACCACTTGCTTCTGCCTACAGAGTTAAGTAAGGGCCCATGTGATTACCACAGGCATTGTGCCTACACAGACCAAAAACCAAGTAAGAGAGGAACAGGACAGTTTGCTCAATCCATTCTGACTTGGTTTTCTTCCTAGAATATGTTATGAAACAGATCCTTCTTTTTCAGTCCTGCAGTATGCCTTTAACAAGCAGAATTTGTTATTTTGGAAATGGTAAAGTTCATTACCACATTTAGATCTTCTTCCTCAAGATGATGTTCACTTACCTGTTTTCTAAATAAACCAGAAATACAAACCTACAGACGTGTATGTTTAGATCTGTGTACGCTTGCACTTTGCAGAAAAAACATGTAGAGTTAGTGTGAGGTCTGAAAGGTGGAAACATACCATAAATGTTGCAGCCTTCATAAATGGCTTCACTGATTAGATAATACTATGGTTTCTTATCACTTCTGGACCCCTCTTTGGCAAAAAAAAAAAAATTAGATTACATTAGATAAACTTTATTGATCCCAAGGAGACATTTAGATGCATACAGCAGCAGAAACATAAAACAAAACAAAGATAGAGACTCCAAATAATTTAATCTATCAATAGACAGATCAATAAATAAATACATACATAACAAATGTTCACTGTATTTATGCAGAAACAGCAAATTATAAATTATAAGTACTTAGTCTGGGCTGTCGTGAAGAAGCATTGAACAGGCCTGGTAGCATTGTCATGGTGAATTAACCTGTGGCTAAAAGTGCCTCCTGGAGGAGATGGGGGGATTTTTCATGATGGCATCCAGTTTTCTTTCCGTCATCTTTTCCACAACAGCTTCCTGTGTGTCCAGGGTTTGTCCTGTGATGAAACTTGCATTCCTGATAAGTCTGTTCAAGAAGCAGGCTTTGAAAGCAAGTACCACCATCCATCTGTAATGCTGCCCAGAGACATGCCCCTCATAGGTTGGGAAGAAACCTTTGGACTCCATTTGTTCTTAGCTAGAGAACTAAACATCAGCACTTGATAATGTGATAGGTAATACAGATTGTAAACTTTAGTTGGTTTGTTTTGGATGTGTATTTTTACATTAGATTACATGTTCAGACACATGACAAGTGTAGTGAACCCTGGGAATGGAAACCAATTTGTAAAATGAAAGAAAGATGGGTTTTTATGTTTTGGACATTTTCTCTTTCTCTCCCTACCAACTTTTGAGATAATTAGTAAAGTAATTACTTACATGTCTCTTGGTATGTGATGACAAGAATGCAAACGAGTCTTATTATGGCTTTATCACCAGGTGTGCATCAAGAAAGAACTTATGGTATCATATTAAAACATTAATAAAAGTTCTCTTTAGTGCACCTCTAGGTGGTGGTGCTTTTTTGAAATTCCAGGCTTTCTAATCATGTGTAAGTTTCTTTATTTTTTCTGCTTATTCCATCGATCTATCCATTGTACTATGTGTTTTTGGGAGGCCTTGCAAATCTGGAATTAAGTATACCTTGCTTATATAAAGGTTAAATGAGTGTGTGAGTTCTGAAAGATGACTCACCCTCTTTTGTTTGTTCCCATTAAAAGGATGGCCTACCTCTACCTGCCACAGGTATGGAAACAGCATCGACACCAGCGCTCAGGGGTGTACAGGTAAAGCTTCAGAGTTGAAGGCTGGCAGTCATACTTTATAATAGCCTTAGTCATTTAAAAGAGCCTCTTTACTGATTAGCTGAAGCACATCTCATTGTGCTGAAGGCAAAAATAAGAATCAGTTTCCCAGTGGCCCCTTCCAAGCAGCTCAGTTGATGAAGGAAGGGGCCACACATTCAGTGATCAAGCTGGAATGACATTTTCTTGGAATAATCTGTCCTGTTATATATATTCATACCATTCATTATTTGATGAGGTTCTGTTTTCTACTTTTCACTGTCTTAGGGATGAAAGTCAACACAATTGTGTAGGCAATCTGATATAGCTGACGATGTTTATTAATCAAGATGAAACTTTTTTTACTTAAATAAGTTCAATTCATGATGATAATCTTGAGTGTCGTAACTGCCAATGTGTTGCCAACAACTTAAGTTGGTCAATATTCATTAGGTCCTGCTCTATTGGGCAAGTGGTCAGAATCTGGGCATTGACAGAATACTTCAGAACATTTCTATTACCATCATATGAATGACATCCCCATCCACCTTTCATGTGAAATATTCTTGAAAATGCAAAAAATAATAATTCCATTCAGTTAGTAACACACACATCTCACAGAGGAAACGCATTTTTTAAAATCTGCTTTAGCTTGAGATGTACTTATTTCATGTGTCTATGTTTCTCTGTGTGAAGAAAAACTTCCAAATGTTTTTGCGAAATTTACCCTTACTACATTTCTAACTGTGTCCCTGTGTTCTTGATGAACTTAAAGTCACAGTCTCGATCCACTGGACTAATTCCATTCATAATTTTAAACACTTCAATCATGTCTCCTTTTAATCTTCTTTTGCTTAAACTGAAAAGGCTCAGCTCTTTTAATCTTTCTTCATAATTTATCCCCTTGTAGCCCTTAAATCAATCTAGTTGTTTTTCTCTGGACTTTCTCTGGTGCTGCAATGTCCTTTTTGTATCCTGGAGACCAAAACTGTACACAGTACTCCAGATGAGGCCTCACCAGTGTGTTATAAAACTTCAGCATAACCTCCTGGGACTTGTATTCTGCGCATCAAGACACTATGTAACCTGACATTCTGTTAGCCTTCTTAATGGCTTCTGAACACTGTCTGGAAGTTGATAGTGTCGAGTCCACTTCTTCTTCTTTCACCTGCTCTTGTTAGGGGTAGCCACAGTGGATCATCTTTTTCCATCTCTTCCTGTCATCCACATCTTACACCCTTCATCTGCATGTCCTCTCTCACCACATCCATATACCTTCTTTTAGGCCTTCCTCTTGTCTGGCAGCTCTGTCTTTAACATCCTTTTCCCAACATACCCACCATCTCTCCTCTGCACATGTTCAAACCAATCCAATCTCGACTCTCTGACTTTGTCTCCAAACTACCCAACTTGAGCTGACCCTCTAATGTACTCGTTCCTAATCCTATCCATCCTCGTCACACCCGGTGCAAATCGTAGCATCTTTAACTCTGCCACCTCCAGCCCTGTCTCCTGTTTTTTGGTCAGTGCCACCATCTCCAACCCATATAACATAGCTAGTCTCACTACTGTCCTGTAGACCTTCCCTTTCACTCTTGCTGATGCCCGTATGTCACAAATCACTCCTGACACTCTTCTCCATCTACTCCACCCTCCCTGCATTCTCTTTTCCACCTCTCTTCCACAATCCCCATTACTCTGTACTGTTGATCCCAAGTATTTAAACTCCTCCACCTTCACCAACTCTACTCCCTGTATCCTCACCATTCCACTGACCTCCCTCTCATTTACATGCATGTATTCTGTTTTGTTCATACTGACCCTCATTCCCTCCCCTCTAGACCATATCTCCTTCTCTCCAGGGTCTCCTCAACCTGCTCCCTACTTTCATTACAAATCACAATATCATCAGCAAACATTCCATTTCCACATTTCCATTCTTCATCCTCTTCATAGCTGTCCTTCCTAATCCGTTACACTTCCTGATTCACTATCACCATATCATTCAACCTTCTCTTTCTCATTCTCTTCATTCATTAGCCTCTCATAAAGAACTCTTTCTATCTGCTCAACACACTCTCCTCGCTTGTGAGTACGTTTCCATCTTTATCCTTTATCACTCTAACCTGCTGCACATCTTTCCCAGCTCGGTCCATCTGTCTAGCCAATCAGTACAGGTCCTTTTCTCCCCCTTAGTGTTCAGCCTCACATACAACTCATCATACGCCTTTTCTTTAGCCTTTGCCACCTCTATCTTCACCTTGTGCCTCATCTCCTTGTACTTTTGTCTATCTCTCTATCTGTCTTGTCTTTCTGCATCTCTCTGACTTCTTTTTCACCAACCTTTTCCTCTGTATACTCTCCTGTACTTCCCCATTTCTTCACCATGTTTCCTTTTCCTCCTTCCTCTGTCCAGATGTCATGCCAAGTGCCCTCTTTGCTGTCACCTTTACTACTTCTGCTGTAGTTGCACAGCTGTCTGGTAACTGTTCCCTGCCACCCAGTGCCTGTCTTACCTCCTCCCTGAACTCAACCTTGCAGTCTTCCTTTTTCAACTTCCACCATTTGATCCTTGGTTCTGCCTTCACTCTCCTACTCTTCTTGATCTCAAACTTCATTCTAAAGACCACCATTCTATGCTGTCTAACTATACTTTCCCCTGCCACCACTTTGCAGTTGTCAGTCTCCTTCAGATTGACTCTTCTGTATAGGATATAATCTACCTGTGTGCATCTTCCTCTACTCTTGTACGTCACCCTATGTTCCTCCCTCTTCTTAAAATACCTATTTACCACAGCCATGGCCATCCTTTTGGCAAAATCCACTATCATCTGACCTTCTTCATTCCTCTCCTTGACACCATACCTACCCATCACCTCCTCATCTCCTCATCAACATGTCAATTTAAATCCACTCCAATCATCACTCTGTATCCTTTGGGTACACTGTCCATCACTTCATCCAACTCACTCCAGAAATCTTCTTTCTCATCCATCACACACCCAACTTGCGGGGCATATGCACTAACAAAATTCATCATCACACATTCAATTTCCAGCTTCATAATCATCATTTTGTCTGACACTCTTTTCACCTCCAAAACACTCTTGACATACTGTTCCTTCAGAATAACCCCTACCCCATTTCTCCTCCCATCCACACCATGATAGAACAATCTGAATCCACTTCTGATCCACCTGGCCTTACTCCCCTTCCATTTAGTCTCTTGCACGCACAATGTATCAACCTTCCTTCTCTGTCATATCAGCTAACTCTCTCCCCTTACCAGTCATACTGCCAACATTCAAAGTTCCTACCCTCAGTTCCACTCACTTTACCTTCCTGCTTTCCTTCTGCCTCTCCGGACACGTCTCCCCCCTCTTCTTCTCCTTCTTCGGCCAACAGTAGCCCAATTTCCGCCAACACCCTGTTAGTATCATCTGCAAACTTGACCAGCTTGCTACTTATATTCCTATCCAAATCATTTATACTGTATATATCAAAAATAGCAGTGGCCCTAGCACTAACTTCCGTGGAACACCACTCTTAACGTCTGCCAGTCTGATAGAGATCCTCATACCATAACCCTCTGCTTCCTGAGTCTGAGCCAATTTTGAACGCATCTACGCACAACTCCCTTGAAATAACGCTAAAACCTGAAACATATCACAGTGCTCTAGTTTATTTATGGGGGTGATCTTCTTCCTCAGTGATGGGATCTTGGTGTAACCAATCCTTACAAATGTACCTCAAGGTAATCCCACAGAAGTAATGAAAAACACATTTGCATTTGGGATGTTTGTTTTTAATTAGTAACTCCCAATTCCCAGCTTGACACTTGATGGCCTGATTTGATTTTTTTGCCTGGTTCCCCTAGTGCTTCCCTTGGCTGATGTTTGTCTATGCAAGCGGAAAGCAGTGTGGCTAACAGGGCTCCTACATCTGCAGGTCTGGAAAGTGTTGGTGGACAAATCACTCAGTTTAGCATGTCCGTTTTGTCTTTTGTCTGCACTTATTTCATGCAATAACAAATATAGACATTCTGAAAAAGAACCAGCTAAGGATTTAAAATTTTGTAATTGATTATAAGATGATGGCTCTAAAGAAAACATTTAGAACAATGTCAGTCTCGAGAGGCATTTCCTTGCCTTCAGTAGTTATTCAGTAGTTGGCTTCTCTTTTTTTTTTTTTAAATTGTGCATAAGGCATGGTGGGAGGGTCAGCTTTTAGAATGGTCTTTGTCTAAGCATTTTCTCTTGCCTTTCATTGTAGTTGAACAGCTCAGCACCTGTTGTTTCATTGAGATGACAGGTGGATGTGAGAGTCCTGATTATATAAGTGCAGATGGTTCCTTCTGGGAGCTTAACTCTTGTTTCAGGGATGCGGCTTGCTTGATCATGGTGTGCTTTTCTTGGTAATCCTGCATTTGCTTCACTATACTTTGAAATGAGTGATCCCTCTCTGTTTTCTGCTGTTGACTTTGTAAAAATTCAATTTGGCTTCGGCTTAAGGCTATTGGGGATAAATGTCCATGTGATTTTTGTTTTTTTTTATTTATTATTCTGTGATTCTTTATTATCCTTTAGTATCTTTCTGTAATCATTTTCAAATGAAGGTCTTAAGAATTAGCACCTTACAAGATAAATTTAGGTATAGTTGTGCCAAGTTGCAAATGTATATAAAAAATAATAGCGGCACTTTAGTTTAGGTACTGCAAAATACATCTATTACTCTTATGTAAAAAGATCATAACATATAGTTCTTCGGTTCTTCATTAGACTTAGAAAGTCTTGAAAGTGTTTCTTCATCTCTACAATGTGACCTACTAACAAAACATCACTGTGGAGTGCTCCGAGGTAGCTAATGGAGACACAAGTCTCTTAATTTTAAATATTTAGTATCCTTCCTTTATTAGCATGTCAATATGCCACACAGCACAGACATGAATAACCCATCTACTGATGGCTTATACTGTAAGTGTTATGAAGACTAAGAGAAGCCTTTATTAAGGTCTTGCTACATACCAGTAAATGAGTAATAGATGCATTTTTGTAGTACTTTAAAGTGTTATCACTATCATTTTTCTTGGTCATAGCGGTGCTGTATTTATAGATGGTTTAACCATTAAACATTTCTGTTACAAGTATATGATAGTCACTAGTCATGAAGACATGTGAAAAGCATTCCAGAAGCAGTGGAAATAGTAGAGAAACACGATAGCGATCCATCAGCGAAAGACTTGAAATGCCAACAAATTGTTGCGAATATGTGCAGCATGTAAAAGTACCATTAGTTTAGAAGTGATCTTTAGACTAAAGGTAAAGTTGAAGATAAAAGCTTTTAGCTTTATTTACAAAGCGTTTTTTATTTTCCTGCTTGTTTAAAGAAGTCCTTTCACTCTCGGCCCTTCACGTTTCAACATTTATCCAAAGCAAAGTAACTCCATCTCAGTGAGTAATGTCTAAGAGACTTCATTTAATTTGTCAAAAGCGTAATAGGCCTAATCCTTGGACAGTCTTGTGCGGAAGAGCAGGTGGGATTTTTGCAATTCAAGGGCAGCTTACAAGATTTGCTTTGTCTGTTTTTCTCCCTGCTAGTTGGAAGACTGGCGAGTGGAGTACATGCTCTACTTCATGTGATGGAGGAACTCAGACACGCACTGTGTTTTGTCTCATTCATGACACTTCTGGGTCCAGAGTAGTCGAGGATGCACAGTGCCAGGCTTTCTCTTCTAGGCCACACACTCAGCAGGCCTGCAACTTTCGCCAGTGTGCAACTTGGAGCGTTGGTGAATGGTCAGAGGTGAGAATGGGACAATTCCAAGTCTTTTAATTTCAACCCATCTTCCTTTTACAGTGTCTTGTGTTCTAAATTCTACTTTAAGCAAGTACTAGCATTGTAATACCTTTTATCCTCTTAATGTATTTTTCTTCCATGTCATACTTCATTTAAATCATTTGTAGAATGCCAAAAAAATGTGTTATATTAATGCTTATATAAATCTTTTTGTCACACTCTTTCGCGTAACATTTCTGAAAATAAGAAAGGCAAATTCGAGAAAAACAAATTACATACTGTCATGTATGGAGTCCTTGTAGTTTGAGAAAACACAAGTAAATGATTGCCATTACAGTATGGCTTTTAAGATTACAAGAAGCACAGCTGAACAGAATAAAGTAATGTGTATTTCAACAGCAGAACCAGGAGATGCACATAGAATTGTGAATTTCCCCTTGGGATTAGTTAGTCAGTCTGTCTGTCTGTCTGTCTGTCTGTCTGTCTGTCTGTCTGTCTGTCTGTCTGTCTGTCTGTCTGTCTGTCTGTCTGTCTGTCTATCTATCTATCTATCTATCTATCTATCTATCTATCTATCTATCTATCTATCTATCTATCTATCTATCTATCTATCTATCTATCTATCTATCTATCTATCTATCTATCTATCTATCTATCTATCTATCTATCTATCTATCTATCTATCTATCTATCTATCTATCTATCTAAAGTCTAAGCTGAGACACCCTGTGAAGGAAGCTCATTTCTGCTGCTTGTATCTGTGATTTAGTTGTTTTGGTCACCACACAACTCATTGACTTAAAATTAAAGTGCTTTTTATAGAAGTTCATGCTAAGTAATAGTTAAGAGTTTTCAAACTGGATAAATAATCTTAGTAATTCATTGATTTAGAGTATGTGTTTAAGAATGCAAGGTAAACATTAGAAACACGGGTTTATTTACTATGTATCTGCATGTAACAACTGAAAATTTCACCATAGAATAGATTCTTACCTTAGTTTTTGAGGGGTAAAAGTAATTAGTAATTCTTTGCTTTTTTCTATCCCTCCCAGTGCTCAGTGACGTGTGGTGAAGGCGAGCAAACCCGGCCAGTAGTTTGTACTTCAAGCCAGGGCTCCCGTATTCAAGATTTTGCTTGTTTATCGTTACACAAACCGGCAGTCACACAGATCTGCGAAACACAGGCTTGTACAACTGAGATTAGCTGGCATATTGGTGACTGGGGCCTGGTAAGAAAATTTACATTTATTTTGAAATTACTTATTACTTGAAATTACTAATTAATTGAACACAGATTTTTAAAGCACACTTTACACATCTTAATAAAATTTATAAATTAATGATGTATTAAAAATGTACCGCGTATTGAGTATTAATTGTAGTGCCTGGCAACATACATCCAAGTACAGTATAATAATAAGTCTTGTACCACAATTACAAAATTAGAGTTAAAAAAGAAAATATTATTGCATAAACTCAGTTTTTGTAAATATCTGATTACAATTTTTACAACAGTCATGTACAATTAACCATTATCAAAGTTTTTCGGTTATAAATCTTATCTCTTAAATAAGTCTTATCACAGAGCTTGGAAATGTGTAATCATTTAGTTTTGATTAAGGCTGCTACTTAATTTTACAGCTCAAAGGAATACTTGATTCAAATATTATCATTTTTTTATATGTTACTTAACCATGTGGTTGGCAGTGATGGCCAACAGTAATTTTTAATCTCATGTTTTCATGGAGAATGGAGATAAGTGTTTCTGATAGAATGGCAGCTTGTCGTGACCAGCGCTGGACAACCATAAACAATATCAAAACCATCCATAAAAGATCTCATGTTACTCATGTTGAATAATCCACATGTCAGTTCATTTAAGTAAATGCTCATGTCTTGAAAAACATGCATTTTTTTCTAATATACTGTTTAATAAATACCTGTGGAAAGTGAAAGCAGTCCACAGACAGGAAGACTGTTCACATTGGATAGTGCTTTTGAACTGAAGCCAGGACTCTTGACTAATAAATGGGAGATAGAGGCAGGTCTTGAATTCAGACATTAACAGACTTGCTGTTTGTGAAATACTTTTGTTAAGTAAAAGACAGAAACATGTTTGAAATCCAAAAACAATACCTGACTCTAGGCCTACTTTGAAGTAGTAACTAATTGACACTACAAAGCTGTTTTCATTATCCAACTGGAAGGTAATTCACAATGGAAATGCTGCTGTATTTATACCCCAGTTTTGACGATGCTATGAAAGCAATGGCTGCATTTAGATGATGTGATACTAATGTTGTGTAAACTAAGAACAGAAAGAAATGAAAATAGAAATAAACTTCATCAAAACAAATCAATCAAGAGAAAAAACATCATAATGAATTCTTGTCTCATTCCTTGGTGATATTTGGCTTCTGTGGTCTTTAATTGCAAACCCATAGAAACTCATGAAAATCAGCAGAAACATTTGAAGGACAGATGTAATATAGGCAAATTGCTATATTCACGTGCCGTGGGTATTATGGGAAATACAAACTTCCCAGTGGGAAATTTCACGCAAATGCCCTGCCAGATCAGTGGCAAAATTCAGACGTAATATCTTTATATAAACTTGTCAATGTTTGATACAATGTTGAACTATCTCTTGATTGTGTCCTGTAAATTAAAAAGAAGCTTATTTGAAAAATGGCATTTTGTGGTTGTGTTATATTTGAAGTGATAAAATACCCACTTCATCTTTGTTTTTTATTTTCCCATAAATATTACAGCAATGACCTTGAAGTATGTCTCACATTTTACATAATCTACCTCACAACTCCAGGGGTCTGAGTTTAGTTGATGGTTTTTCAGATTTTGCACCTGCTCCAAAATGTGTGTGAGAGGATTATTTGGGGGCTCCAGCTTCTTCCCACATGGGAAAGACCTAAATTGGCCTCATATCACTGAATGTCTCTTGTTTCTGTGACCAACCATGTAATGACTAGGTCTGAAGCACTAAATACTTCCAAATCCTCCAAAAACACTTCCCAAAATGCACACTAGATGGAGTTATATTGCCATAACTCCAGCTAGAACGCAGGCAAATTTATTTTCTCGGAATACTCTGTCCCAAAAGAGAAGCTTCGTGGAGCACAAGAGGCATAAAGGAGTTGCTGAAGATAACAGCAAGATAATTTAAAGCAAACACAGTCCCCTTACAGAATCCAGTTTTTTTTTTGTTTTTTGATATACAGTATTAATCCCCGAGGGGAAATTGTCTCGTTGCATGACCTTTGGGAGTCAAAGCACAGGGTAAGCCATTGTACAGCAACCCTGGAGCAATTTTCAAGTTTGGGGCTTTGCTCAAGGGCTCAACAGAGTAGGATCCCTTTTGGCAATAATATACAAAGTCTAAAACAGAGCAGAGTCGAACATCCAGTAAATCACACAAGTACAGGCACTGCAAAATCAAGGACTCATCAACTCCCTAGCACTTTCAAAAAGAACCACCAAGAACTGTGGGAGATCCGATTATATATAGTGGAGGGCAGTTCCTACAGTGATTGGCAGGCACCCCACCTCTTGGGGGACTGCTCACAAGACACGTGGAACAGTAGTAACATAAATAAACAGCTCAATGATGAACAAAATGGACACAACACATGGAATTGAGTAACCCTGGCTGAAATATCACAGCCTGATATCCCTTCCAGGATGAGCGTCTTTATTTATGTTACAGCAAAACCTGATTCACATAATTCAAAAACTGAAATCAAGGTTAAGTTCTGTTTCTGTGACCCTGCTTTTGAAATTGTTGGATGATTTTTTCTAATTACTGATATACATAAGCCATTGTGAAGTAAAAGGTGGTCACCTTTTTCTTGCTCTTCCATTGTAACCCTAACACTACGTTCTTGGCTAACATACCAGTGTGTTGTCTTTTTGTTGGTCACACATATGGTAAAATAATGAATGGTAACACACAGGAGGTTACAAAAAGAAGGCAAATTCTAGAAGCGTGAGTTATAAAAATAAATTACATATTGATAACTCTCCAAGTCAGTTGGTATAGTACCGTTCACATTGTGTGATGCTTCTGAATATAACTGTTCTTTTCATTTCCTCGGACAGTGTTCAAAGAGCTGTAGCTCGGGCCTTAGGGAACGTCAGGTGATCTGTGCTGACCGGGATAGAAATTTCTACAGCTCGGAGCTGTGTTCTGACGTCGAGCGTCCTCCTACTGTGGAAACCTGCAATGCCCAGCCCTGTTACTTGTCACAGCGTAAGTATCTCAAAAATATGCTCAAGTTCATCACCAAACGTTTTCTAAGTGGTGCCACCTTTGCTTTACATATTTCAAGCATTCAGTTATGTGCTGTTGAAAATGTTCTGTAATTCCTTCTGAAAATAATAATACTAATGCATGATAAATATAAGATATAACTTAAAGCCTATCAAAAGGTTTCCTTTTTTCTATTTATACTAGGGGGCTTTGCCCCCTGCTCGCTTCGCTTTACAACCCCCGTGTTTGCACTACGCGCTAGCCTCTTTGCGGTTCTGCCACTTGCGTATTGGGAAGCGGATGTGCAATTTACTATTTTCCATTACAGCTTGTAATTAACCATATTAAAAAACATTAAAACGTAATAAATTGAATGTAAATTATGTTTCATTTTGCGTTAGAGTTATTCGTTGCGTAATATGATTTCATTCTGTTTGGCTTTAAATTAACATGCAAAAACTTTTTAAACTTTTACTATAAAACTTCAGTAAAAACAAGTTTTTTAATTACATTTTCGTCAATATCACATTGAATTGTGATTCTGTGTTTGGAGATTCATCGTGACAACACCACGTATAACTGCCCGTGATTGAATTTCATTTCTTTCTCTCCATTAAATAAACGGACTTTTTCGAATGTTTGACTCTGAGATTTGTTAATTGTCTTTGCAAAAGCTATTCTAACGGGAAACTGTTAACGTTTTAATATGAATGGCATATCAAGATCCCCTTTGTTGTCTAATGTCATCTCCTGAAGATGTACTACATTACCTTTCTTGGATACATCCTTCTTTCTACAGTAATTATTGCGCTGGAAGACCAGATGGTGTTAATGGTTGTAAATATTGGTTGTATATAATAGAGGAACAACACTGAATCTTATTGAATTTAATTTGGCTTTGTTGACATTGATAGCGAATTGGGTGATGCCTTCAAAAAAGACCCATAAATACATTACAGATCTTTCACTAGTCTGCCCCAGTACAAGTTTCATCCAGGCAAGCCTGACCCCAGGGAATTGGGACGTTTCAAGCCTGTCACTGACACGAAGTGGTATTGAGCTTTTAAAGTTCAAAAATAATGAGACTTTCAGATAACTCAACAAATGTCTCACAAAAGAGAGAACTGTAAAACTCTGTTCTATATGAAGACAAGTCCCATATCAAAATTAATTAAACAAATAGGATTAATTAAAAATAAAAAAACAGGTAAATACAAGAAGATGCTCAAAAGAGCATAAGGGAGTTGCCTGAAAAAATGTTAACTGTCATTCCCTAATGTGTTGTACAAATGCGTGTGTGGGTACCAGTGTGACATCTAGGGTTGGCTCTTGCCTTGTGCCTTGTGGTGCTAAGACAGACTCCTGACCCTGCAACCCTGAATTGGATTTAAATGAGTTTGAAATTTTTATGTTGTATTATGTTAGTCCTCATAAACTATGACTTTGTTTGGATTTTAAATGTGTCATTAACAACATATAACACTCAAAATATGTGGAAGTGAAACTGAAATATCAGAATGAGGGAATAGTGTGCTCTCCCATAGCCTTTCACAAGTAAAATACTTATTACCTTTGGTTTTGATGGTGTGGCATTGTAGAGCTTGGGTTTAAATTTGTACCTGTCTGAGAGTACCCCCTTTACACTCCTGAATGAGATCTAACATGTAATGTGAATATCCCAAACAAATACAAATTTGCATCATTAGCTAATGAAACACTAACTTGCCTTTGAAAAAGTCTGATTTGTAATGGGGAGATCTGCCTTGAGGCATATAAGAGCTTGACTGTCATAGTCCTGGATTTGTTTCTTTGATACTTAAGAGATCAAGCTGAGCTAAGTATCAGAAAGAATTGTGCAGTTGTAAAGTGTATCCAAAGCAGGCAACTTCCTCCGGGACTCCACTAAATATTTTGCCTTTATTTGCACAAAGAAACTCTCTGTTTTAGTAGAGTGAGTCAGTAATCATTTATTAAAAAGGCAGAAAGTGTCAGCCACATGCTAGAGAGAATGGAGTAGAGAAAGTAGAAATGAATGTATAGAATGTTACCAGTAGTACTCCAATTTATGTTATACATAAGCAACATAAATTGATGTAAAACCCACCCAAGGATTAAAATATAATCTGTACAGAAACACAGACTATGTGTGATAATAATTACAAGTTTTTGAGCAATGAGAAATATTTTTAATAACACATTCCAAGAGAGGAATTTGACACAGAGGAGAACACTTTGCTGCCATATCTTAATTATTCACTTTACTCATTTTATGACTAAAATGTCCACCCAAACTTTCTCCAAATTTTTCTCAACCTACCTCTTTGAACAATTATCTTTGGAAAGATTTGATTTGGAAGTTCCTAGTGAGCTCATTTCATAAGAAACATTTGGCTTTCATTCCTGCAGTGCCCTGCGTCTGTCTTTCTTGTTTCTATTAAAGTTTCTTTTATATTGCTGTAGGCAACTTAAATTTGAAAATGTAAAGACAAATGGTGTGAAATATGTGCATAGTAGTGTACTTCTTTGATGTACGGTAATACCTTCATGCACATTCATTTTCAATTAATATTTATTCTTTATCTGTACATAGAGGTGCCTAGTATGCCAGACCCTCGTGGCTATGACAACACCCGTCACGGAATCTTGGTCCCTTATATCCCAAGTGAATCTTCCACAGGTCAGGACCATTTTCTTTTCCTCTGTGCTATACTTATTAAGAAATTTGAGGTTGTCTGGTAAGAAGGATGCAAGAATTGATGTTTAATTTATATAGATAATGTACCACAATTAATTTGTAATAGCTTTAATCTGCGTTTTAGCCTCCGTTTAGAAAATGGATTTAGGACTTTATTGTACTTTTATACAACTTCAGTTATTTTCTTTAAAAATGGCAGAAATGTGATGTTTTCCTCATTTATTTTCTTTCTTTCTTTCTTTCTTTCTTTCTTTCTTTCTTTCTTTCTTTCTTTCTTTCTTTCTTGTTATATCTTAAGTAATTTTAATTAATCCTTTATCTACATGAGCAGTGAAGTTGATATGATAACTGCAGAGGCAATACTCATTGGCCCCAGGGAGTCTACCCAGAACGCAGATCTAATGGTAGATGTACTCCTGGTGGAATGCTAATAGAACATCCCTGCTGTCCTACCTCCAAACACCATAAATACTGTTTATACTCACAGATAAATTCTCCCATGGATAAGTCGGGACTTGATTTTACCGTATAATTTCTGGTGTTTTTTAATGTTGGTCGTATAAGTCGAATGTGGAACACTCCCGCTATTAGTCCAAGAGATTATGATATGCTATCACCCACCTGAGAGAGAAACCACGGAGCACACGGCCTTGTTTTTCTATGTATTGTACCTACGTGACCACACAGTAATACCCAAACTATTCCGAAGCGACATTTGCACCGATTTGTGTTTTTTGTATCTCACACCCTCATACCTTTATCGTAAGAGCATCCCTTATCTACGATGGAGCGTTCGATCAGAAGAAAATATGAAGCTGGTTTTAAATTAAACGTCATTGAAGTGGCGAAAGAAATTGGTAACTGTGCTGCTGCAGAAAAATTCAATGCATCTGAGAAACTGATGGGAGATTGGCAGAGGCAAGAAGATGTTAACAAAAAAAAAAGGCTCTCATTTGAATGGGCATATGAGTCAGGGTCTGATTTTATTATCGATTTTTCAGGTTTCAAGACTCGACTTATATGTGAGTATTGTATATATGGTAGTCTAAAATAAAAATAATTTATTGTCACAAATATACAGTGTTTGTGATAATGATCCAGTTTTCCTTGATTGACCCCTCAGCTCCACAGTTTAAAATTAAAAACAGTTCAGATGTAATTAAAGTGCACATTGCAGACTTTCATTTAAGGGGGTTTATATACATTTCGGTCACAGCATGTAGAAATATCAAATATATTTCTGGGCTCCATATTGTTTGGCATCACAGGTGTTTGTGATTATTCAGGTGTGTTTCATTGCTTTATAAGATACCTTGGCTTGCTTCTACACTTTGGAGTCTGTAGTTGCCATTATTCAACATGAGGACGAGAGATCTGTGACTCCAATTGTTCCAGACATAATGATGCCCTGAAATGGGAGTTCTTGTCTAAAAAGTGATGTCATTTCTACATGGTCTGACCGAAATGTATGAAAATCCCTTTAAATAAAAGTCTACACTCATCATCAGTTTGCACCGATCTGTGGGCTCTGTTTCAAACAGCTTCTGCAACAAAATAGCACAATTCGTTCAGTTTTCTTTTATTGCGTGTGCATCCCGCCTGGCACTGCCTCAGCAGTCGGTGCCACCTTGACTGTCACTCAGGTTGCCTTTCACACGAGCGTAACAGCTCCTGTATCATTTTGTTGATAGTATTCGGTTTCCTTTATTTTACTTTTCCACACAAGTCCTATTCCTGCATTTTTCTCCCTACTTTCCACAGATTCAATTTCATTGTTTTTATATTTTTATTTGCGGAATTTACTGTGGGTGGCATAGTGGGGCAGTGGTAGCACTGCTGCCTTACAGTAAGGAGACTGTGGTTCACATCCTGGTTTTCCCCATATCTGTGTGGGTTTTCTCTGGATGCTCCGGTTTCCTCCCACAGTCCAAAGACATGCTGGTTAGGTGGATTGGTGACACTAAATTGGCCCGTGTGTGTGTTTGTGTTCACCCTGCAATGGACTGGCGCCCTATCCAGGGTCTGTTTCTGCCATGCATCCTGCGCTAACTGGGATGGGCTCCAGCACCCCCCGCGACCTTGTTCAGGACTAAGCAGGCTTAGAAAATAACTGACTAATTTACTGTTTTTGTTTCTCTTCAGTTAGCTTGGCATGGTTGATTGATCAGTCATAATTTGTTCAGAGTTACAGACAAATTGATAGTCATGACCAATGTTCCCTCTAAGGAGTAGCATATAGTGAGCAAAAAACAATGTTTATGAGCGACATTTTGTTTAAGCCAAAAATTTATGAGCACCTCGGAGTGAGCGATCGTGCGATAAGTACGAGTGACGCTCTGAATTCGTGTGAGCAATCGCTCACGCGCTCAGCTTAGAGGGAACATTGGTCGTGACTCGTAATGCAATTGTTGTTTTAGTGTACAGGAGAACAGAACGCAGGGAATCTGTGGGAGGAACGAAAGTTGAAGAGGAACGAAGAAGGAACAACTTACCTTATAGGTGGGATTACCATCCGCAATCCCGTCAAGACTCTTCTCTGAACCCTGATCGTGGCTGTGTCCATTCTCAACATGGCTGTTGCCCAGATGGTCTCACACCGGCACGAGGGCCTCAGTGGTGGGGCTGCCCAGGGTACAACTGTGCACAGACCAGGTATCATCTGTTATAAGACTGATATAGTAGCTAATGAATAACGTTTAATTACAGGGCCTGATTTGTAAAAGTGACATTAGTAAAAACCAAACATTAACCCTTATGAAATAATAACTTCTTTCAGTTTTATGGATTACTAAAACCCTTTCTCTTTAAGAAGAAAATGGAAAGTGCGTAGTGTATCCTAGATGAAGCAGATCCAGTTAACCTTCTGAAATATATGGTATTGCTTCCAGCTTGTGGCCATTGCTGTCAGTTTAAGCTTTTGACCTTCCTAAGCCTGTACTGCAGAACATGAATAGAAGAACAGGGTGATCAAAAATGAGGGCTAGCACCTTTTCTATCACATGTATTTCTCCCAGACTAGTGGTCGCTGACGTTTGATACCCCGATATTGACAACTCATTTAGGTGGTCTCATTGACACTGTTTTGGTTTTATCGTGACGTAGGTATGGATGTTGTCCAGATGGTCATACAGCAGCCGCAGGTCCAAACCAAGCTGGGTGTCATCGATACGCTGGTGACAGTAACAATGGAGGCACCAGACCATCGTCGAACACTGATCCTGTGAGTGCTTTTTGTAATGGGAAATGTGTAGACTGATTTCTTTTGACAGGGTTGTCTGGTTCTAATACTGGAGCCACAGTGGCTTCGACTTTTTCTTCAGACATTTTCTTTATTTGAGATTAATCCTGCTTGTTAATTCAAATTGTGTAATCAGAATCTCACTCTAGCTCTCTATCAACATTTTCAGAAATTAACAAAGTCCAAAAAGTGCACATTTGTTGTCATGTGTCTGCAGTACAATGAAATTCTTACTTGCGTGTCTCCCACAGACCCATACAAAGCTGGCAACAGACAGATAGAAGTCAGTGAGCATAGATGGAGACATCTGGGCTTTCTTCAGACATCTAATGAAGTAAACGTGTTGGTGAGCCTTCTAGGCTAAAGCAGAGATGTGTTGTTTTCAACTTGAAGTTGTGAGCGATGGTTACTATATTAACTTTAAAGCTGCTCTAACTCCCCACCGCAGTCTGTCCAGTGTGATCTGCTTCCCAAAGTATATTAGCAGATTCTCTGTTTATCTAACATTAATGAAGAGACTGCTGTCCTGCCGCCACTGTGTCAGAAGGCATGTCCTTAGGCTTTAAATCGTGTTGTTGTTGATCCAGCCTACAGCATTGGTATCTTTAGAAAAATGATATTGGGCCAACCGTTCATAGCTCAATAAGGAATACAGCCTGCAGGCTTTTGTGCTGAGGATCAGTGTGGAGAAAGTCATAAATGAAAACATCTTGGGGTCTCCCAGTTAGGAAGTCCAAAACCTACTTGTAGAAGGTGACCCTAAGTTCCAGATCTAGAAGCCTTTCCACCATTGATGGTACAACAGTCATACATTCTTAGCTGTAGTCTAGAAACCATACTCTGGCAGAGCTGTTTTCACTGTCCAGGTGTGTCAGGGTGGTATGCGATGGATATGCTATTGTTTTTGCACCATGCGCTTATGAATTTAGGAAGACTGGCTATCTGGAATATTGTCATTTTCACCTCAATATTAACTGATGGCTGATTAAGACCACCGGCAAAAATTAAAACCTTAATGCAGCTGCTAAAAACTAAAATAAGCAATTAAGGGTTCTGTGTCACAAGTAAAACTAAGCCCAAAAAAACATATTGCTTTATTAGTAAATAAATAGGTTCTAATTAAGAATCTGTGAAAACTGGCAGCTACTGCAGACCTCAAGGGCCATGATTGGGTAACCCTGGTCTAGCTTAGTACTTTCAAGTCTGTTGTTGACATCTAGGGGTAGAAGGCTGAGAATTTGCCTAGAGTGTATTTTTTGATTTTGTCCACTACATCGCAGAAAAGACCACAAGATGAACTGAGTGACAGTCACTGCTGTCAAAACAAATCTTCTGTAATGGAAGCTGTGCATATTGTTGACCCCGCTGATTCTGCAGTGTTAAGTGGGGATGTTGAATTGCCTTAAGAAACACACAAAAGGGACACTAAGAGGGCTTTTGGATTTACCCTTTAAGTGTGAATGAGAGCAGAATGAACATTTCTCCAATGTGCAGGTCTTGTAAGCCACCAATTTCTTACCAGAAGCAAAGGTGAAATGACTCCACACTTTGGAGTTTTTTACCCTTTGACACTCCGCCTTAGGTACATTTCTGTCTCCACCAATTCTCATATTGCGATGCACATTAATCTTATTCAACAAAGTGATATGTAATATGTCTGATTTTAGGATGAAGTTTAGTTTACGACATTTTACTTTAATTATAAAATAAACTATGAGAATAAATTGGAAATGTCGACTTTATTCTCGACATATAGTTTGTTTTTTACTTCCCTGTGTCCGTATTTTTTTTCTTCACTGTAGCCCTAATACGATTCCATAGGGCTATACCACAAATAGCATTATAAATGCAAGTTGCAGTTTTATTATTTATGCATATAGCTTAGCTTGAAGCAAAGTCCATATTAATGCAGTTTGAGTTAATGATGGTTCAGTTGGTAAAGATGTCATCACCAAGTTGCACTTGTTTTATTTTATTTTAATTTGGTGAATACTGTGTAATGCATCTGGGCTTGAAGCCTTGAAGTAATAGTGCAACTATCAGTAATAATACTATTATTTATTTTATTGTTATTATTTATTAGTTTAAATATTATGCAGTTTAATGATGGTAAAGTTGTTTAAAAAATCACTTTAACGTGTCAGTGAACAGAGATTGTTAACATTAACAGAAAGTGTAGTTGGTTTACAAAAATATTTACTATTTATTCCTTTTCTACGACATGTTCAGTGCAACACAACTTTCGACAAACACTTCTGGATATTTTACTAAGTCTAAATGCCTCTTGGGCGGCACGGTGGCGCAGTGGGTAGCGCTGCTGCCTCGCAGTTGTGAGACCTGGGGACCTGGGTTCGCTTCCCGGGTCCTCCCTGCGTGGAGTTTGCATGTTCTCCCCGTGTCTGCGTGGGTTTCCTCCGGGTGCTCCGGTTTCCTCCCACAGTCCAAAGACATGCAGGTTAGGTGGATTGGTGATTCTAAATTGGCCTTAGTGTGTGCTTGGTGTGTGGGTGTGTTTGTGTGTGTCCTGCGGTGGGTTGGCACCCTGCCCGGGATTGCTTCCTGCCTTGTGCCCTGTGTTGGCTGGGATTGGCTCCAGCAGACCCCCGTGACCCTGTGTTCGGATTCAGCGGGTTGGAACATGGATGGATGGATAAATGCCTCTTTGGATGGTTGAAAATATGTTGTCAATATTTTACTTTACGTTTTTGCAAAATTCGTTCAATAAAAAGGTTCTACATTTTGACTGCATCTATCATGCAATGTGATTCCTTCTCTTCATTAGTGCCACCCCCTTGAAAAGTATCACTTTATGGGGCCATGCAAACCTGTATTAATACTTATGTGCACATTAAAATGTTTTTTTTGTACAATGTACAATTCTCATGACAGTGGAGTAGGTTTTTCTTAGCCAGTAATTGCACTGGAAAATGTGGTTAACATCCACTCATGCATGGGAAAAAAATACCGTCAAATACCATGAAACTGGGATAATTTAGAAAAATACCGTGATATAGAATTTCGGTCATACCGCCCACCCCTAATAATGGATATTAATAATGTACAGATGTGTACAGACTGGAGTCCACAACAGAACTGACTCGATAGCACAAAGATGGTGACTTTAAAGGAGAGCGGAGGAAGTGGCATGATTGAGGCGGGATTTCCCATGACTGGTCTGCAGAGGAGTGAGAGAAAGAGTTAGTACATTCCACCACTCCCTGGTTTGGCATGGAATTACTCTCATTCAGGCTCTTTAGCTGCTTCCCATGTGCATGTGTGTGACATACAGTATGTAACAAGGCAACAATTGATAAGATTTGTTGGCAGCTATCTTCTTTATCAATTATTATTAATGACATTGACTCATTGTTGCAACCTGTCTCCATATCACTGAAGACCTGCGACCCGTGGCAAAACACTTTCAGGGAGCATAACAAGTGAATCACGCTCTCAGTTGTGTGGCAATGTCAACAATTAGCAAAAGCAGGAATGACAAATTTTACAAAACAAAAATGAGATTGTTGGTTTCCAGTAGAAGTGTTGATGTATCATCTTCTGTTTTTAGCACAGGTGTCAAAAACTGGGGGGGGGGGATTTGTTTTCTGATTCCACAGGGCATCTCAATAAAATTTTCTCTTGATCTGTTTGCAGCCTTCTCATTCTCAGACTCAGAGGACCCCATCAGATGTGTGCCGATCTGCACCATTTGGTTGCTGCTTTGATAATGATGTGCCTGCCACTGGCCCAAATGGAGAGGGTTGTCACCAGCAGCCCAGTAACTGTATGTGATATAAAAATGTATTTATTCGATTTAATGTGGCATCTATACCTGTGTTCCATTACCTTTACCATTAAGTTATAAACTGAATGAAAGAGATTCATTAAAGTTATGAATTACTGGTGCAAAACAGGAAGCATGTATAGGAAAAGACGTTTTCAGTATTAATGGCCCTGGTAG
Source organism: Erpetoichthys calabaricus (assembly GCF_900747795.2). Taxonomy (NCBI): domain Eukaryota; kingdom Metazoa; phylum Chordata; class Cladistia; order Polypteriformes; family Polypteridae; genus Erpetoichthys; species Erpetoichthys calabaricus. The sequence goes on from NC_041409.2 coordinate 50,614,178, forward strand.
CTCAATTGCTTCCTTGAGTATATTTAATCAAAATTAAAGATTAGTATAAACAGTCTGTAACTTCAAAAAATGACGATTTTGCACATCAGGACAATTGTCAAACTTGTGTGGGTTTTTGGTCTTCCCAAGTGGTCATCCAGCACATTCAGAAGTGTCAACGTGACACCCTCATCTACTGTCTTAGCTCTATAAGCAGAATGGTGAGGGTCCAGGTGGGCCTGCTTTTTGCATAACAGCACTTTCCTAATCAGCTCCTTGAAGGATTTTAATGACACCCATCTGGTTACCTCTTCTAGACCCTGGGCATTAGTTGCATTTCTAGTGGAATCTCAGATTTGGGGTAGAATACTGAACTCATGTGCAAGAGTGAAGCAGTTGGCTGTACCAATGTAACCCACTTTGTTTTTTGGGAACAACAGTACAATGTCTGGCAGGAGGAAAGTTGTAGTAATCTCAGAGGGGAACTGAAGATTCGTGTCAATGTTCCCTCTCATGTTCCAGATGCCACTAGGTGATAGGACTGATGCTGTCCGAGGGATGTAAGGTCCTCCACCTCCTGATCTAGTCAAGGGAATCAACAGTTGTCTATGTCCTGGATCAGCTCCATTTGCTTCCTATGTGCATGCTCTTGAGATCACTGATACCTGGTCATGCCGCCATCTATAGTCACCTTGTGCCAATGGAGAGTATGTGGTTTAGTGTGGGACCTGGAGCGTTGCAGAGTGGACATTCTTCAGAAGAAGTGTACCAAAGACACAGGTTGCTGGGGCTAGGGAAAGTGTCATACATTGATCTTAGGAGTAAACTACGTCTGGCTTGTGGTTTCCTCCATGTGTCATTCCAGCTCAGTTCCCCATTGACAACTCCCTCCCAGGTTGTCCAGGTCTCTTGTTGACTCTGACTTACAGCTTTCACTTTGTAGAGCTCTACTTCCATATTGGCTATTTTGGAGATCAACAGCTTTCTTTTCCTTTCCTGTGGCAGTAGACCACAACACAGAAGCCTTTCCTCACCCAAGACCACTTCTTCCAGTCTGTGTCCTACTGACCACTTCCTGCAGTCTCAGTCTGCTAATGGCTTGGTTAACAGCCTTCCATCTGCGACCGGCTCTAATCTGAGCCTTTGCTCTGCATGCTGACTGATTAGACGACCCTCTCAGCTCCATCGTTTGCCTTCCCCTGTGTGCAACTCAGGCTGGTTGACTTTAGTGGCAGTTGACGCATGTTTTTTCCAAAAAATCGCACGCTGGAAAGGCGCCTTGGTAGGCCTAGTTTTTCCTTATGTTATTATTGGTCTTACCATCCATTCTCAATGCTGTTGTTGTTGTGATTTCATATATCTTTAGGGGCCACTTCAGCCCCTGGTAGAACAGGGTGTTGCGTCATTGTCACAGCTTGTAATGATTTAGGTGAAACTGCTTTTGAGTACTTTCAGTGTCTTATGTAAATAAATCTTCAATAAACATTACTACACCCTTACTGTGGTATAAAATATTTTAAAAATATTTTTATTTTAATTACGTCTATAGATTAGCTTTGCACTGCAGTGATTTCTTATGCAAGGGCTTGCTTTAGGCAAGATATGTTTGGTTTTTTCGGGCATGATCATGGATCTAAAAACATTTCTTGTTTTTGTTTCTTATAGCTTATCCTCTTCATTGTCTTCTTCCCAGTGCCAATGGCCCATGTGCGGATTGGACTATTCGCTGGTACTTCATTCCATCAGCTGGTGGTTGTAACCGCTTTTGGTACGGAGGCTGCCAAGGCAATCGCAACAATTTCCAGTCAGAGAAAGCTTGTCTGAAGGAATGTAAACCACAAGGAGAAAATGTTGGGTTGGACTATGGAAGCCATTTCACAAGGCAGTTACATCCAGTAGCAGGAAGGGGACAAGACATCATGGCTCAAACTGTCAACTTAGGAAAGGGTGTTTCATCTGATCGCAGCCAGCAAAGGCTAGCAGTGCAAAGTGGGCAGGAAACTCCAAGGGGGGACACCTGGACAGTGTCTCGTGATGAACATGCACCCAGTAGTACCAGTCTGGTAAACTCTCAAAATAATCACAAAGTTTTAACTGTTTATCACAGAGGGGATCCACTGTTGACCATTGAAAAGAATCTGGATTCTCGAGTATCAAGTTATGCTAATGGCAAAGGGCAAACTGAAGTGTCCTTGGCTTCCAAAGGGCAAAGTATGGGAGTGGACGGTAATAACAACAGGAGGTTTTATGACAGAGAGTCACGGGTGAATTTTGTGAAGGGTCAACACCGACTTATACATGGTGGGTCACAGAAAACACCCTCCCCTACGAATTCTAACCATGGGTCAAAAATAACCGATGTTCTGAGTACTAGGCAGTTCCCTTTTGACCAAGATAATCCCAGAGTTTCAAGTAAGTCTGAGCACATAATCCACAATTCAGAGAGCATTAACCCTGAAACAGTTAACACCAGATACCCCACTGATGTAGGGATGGGGGCTTTCTTTCCAGCCAGCAATCAGCAAGGAAGAAGTTCACCTGTATTCTCACAGGTGATCACCTCAAGGCCTGAGGTTGCGAAACATCCAGAAAAATCCAGAGAAGAGGTAGAAGAAGAGGATGACTCAGGTGCCAAAGATGATCGCCATAATGGACAGCCTGCACGTACAGAGACGAGTCTCCAGTCTCAAGTTGGAGTGGTGCATGGACGGAGTAATGCTGCCGTGGATTATCGTAACACACCGAAAGTGCAAAGGTAATGGTGGTATCCAGGAAAGGAGACAATTGGTGACCTTAAGGCTGTTTTATCTCCAGGTACCTGCTCTCTACGCATATGGCCTAGAGTTATTGTGATGGTATACAAAGGCATTTAATGAAGGTGACAGCATGAGGAATCTGCTGCATTTTAACATGGTCTGTCATGACTACTCCTGTGACTTCCAGGGCTTCTCCAAGATCCTCATCAGCTCAAAAGCTGCTTAGCTGAATAGTCCTAGTGACCAATAGTAATGTAGTTTTAGGTTGGGACAGCATGAAAGTAGAGGCCGTCGTTGTGGTCCACAGGTTTTTTGAGTTGGTCCTTAGTCAATATGAAGGTGAACTTTGTAGCTTTGTTCTCAGAAATATCTCTGTGCTACTTTTTCTTTTTGTTAAGTATGGTGAAGAACAAAGTGATGATGATGATTTAATAGCTGATGCGTGGGCCATACTTGTCTGGTGCTTTCAAAAAGTGGTTGATGCATTATCAAAGAATTTCTAACTCTTGATGGTCTTATTTAGATATTCAGTATATTAGAGTTCCATCTTTCTTCCAGTCTGCATGAAAACAGAACAGGTGACACAAGAGCAGGAGTGATTTCATAGTACATGAAAAAGAATAATGAATTTGTCCAGATTGGGGGTACAAGTGAGGCTTGTTAGTATCAGATAGAAATATCTTCTGCATTGGGTCATCAGATTGTGAATGTAATAGTGTTCATTCAGTGTCACAGGGTGCTAAAGTGTATCTCTGCTGCAAACGGCACAAGAAGAAGAAGACGACACTGCATTTATCTCATTACCCAAAGCATTAACACAGTGAATAGGAAGTCAATTTAACCAACGCCAATGTGCAGCATCCACCTGGATGATGTGATGGCAGACATTATTGCACCTCACCACACTTTAGCTGTTTAGGTGGCAAAGTGGTGAGAGAGATAGTTAGCCAGATAGAAACTGGGGATGATTAGAGGGCCAGAATGACCAGGCCGTGAATGGCTATTTCGCCAGGACATCAGGATAAACTCTGTTCTTTATGAAGGATGCCCAGAGATCTTTTATGACCACAGAGAGTCATTACTTCAGTTTTACGTCTCATCCAAAGGACAATACAATACAATACAGTACAGTACAGTACAATTTATTTTTGTATAGCCCAAAATCACACAGGAGTGCTGCAATTGGCTTTAACAGGCTCTACCTTTAGACAGCACCCCAGCCTTGAAGACAAGGGAAAACTCCCCCAAAAAAAAGGAAGAAACCTTGGGAAAGGCAATTCAAAGAGAGACCCTTTCCAGTGAGCGAGCAGTGGGTGTCAAAAAAAGGGGGTGAATACAACACAGAACAGAACACAAGTAATCCATCCATCCATCCATCCATTTTCCAACCCGCTGAATCCGAACACAGGGTAACGGGAGTCTGCTGGAGCCAATCCCAGCCAACACAGAGCACAAGGTAGGAACCAATCCCGGGCAGGGTGCCATCCCACCACAGGACACACCCACACACCAAGCACACACTAGGGCCAATTTAGAATTGCCAATCCACCTAACCTGCATGTCTTTGGACTGTGGGAGGAAACCCACGCAGACACAGGGAGAACATGCCACCTCCACGCAGGGAGGACCCGGGAAGCGAACCCAGGTCTCTTTACTGCGAGGCAGCAGCACTACCACTGCGCCACCGTGCCACCCACAAGTAATCCTCAAACAAGTAATCCTGAACGGTCTCTCATCCAGGGCCCAAACAGGCTTAGCTTCAGGTGGATGACCTCTTCTGAGGTGCAGGTGGTGAGGCTGCTGGCTCAAAAGGTAGGAAACGGCTCTGAACAGGCCGTCAGCCCACTTTAGGACCCACTCACTCATTAACAGAGGGGCAATTTGAAATCACCAGATAATATGACCGGCACATATGGGCGTGTGGGGGAAAACTGGAGCACCAGGAGAACAAAACATGCAGAATAATGCTCAGTGAATAATCTGTCCAAAGGCTGTTACCATCAGAGCGTGTCCACCTCACCAAAATGCTGAAGGGTACTGACATTGCACAGACTTTCCAGAGAGATGGCAGATGTTTGTGATCAGGTCTTATGCAGTCAGACCATAGCTTGGGAAGGTTTAAAAGGTTGTTTAATGGATGATGGGGTCTTGTTATATGGGCATTATATATATATATATATATATTGTCATTTCAGTAGCAGCAGTAATATGGTATATTAATTTTGATATTTAACCATTTAAATATCCAGTTGGTTACACACACAAGCATACTCCAGATGTTTCTGCAGCATCTATTGACAGTCTTCGCACTTTGTAGCTTCTTGTTTTGTTTTTTTTTTTAACCTTTTGTATGCATTAGATACTGCATTTCAAGAGAAATCTAAATGGTTAAGAATTCTAAAAAAATATGCTGGATAATTAAACAATATTTAAAGTATCTCCGGTTGTAATCAGCCTTCAAGATCACAGACTAATTGGCTTATTGTATTCAGTCTTTGTAGGCTTCTTCTAGTGCATTTCATTATAAATATTGAATGTGGGCTGCAAGGACCTCTCAGGAGATAAGGTTGTATGAAAGATATGGACCAGTTGAAAGACATAATATTTTTCAAATCTTTGAACAGCATAATTCCCAAGCAACACTATCAAAATAATGACAGATAGCACAAGGACTTTGTCTGGATCAGAGAAGATGAAAATAAGAATAATGAGAGAGACCACTCTCGATCATTTCATAGTCAATGTGGCCCTCTTGTGTTTTAGCCTAAATTGAAACACATAAAAATGATCTCACAATGAGGCAGGATTGAGGGATCTGAAGAAAGTTTTAAACTAACCAGAGAAATTAAATATTTTCACATCATTAACCTTTGGTTTGAACCCTCTTTCTGTGACAAATTTCCCCTTCTGGACAAATTAAGTTGTATCTGTCGATAGCATGTCACCCAAAGAACACAGCTAGCTACACATGTGAATGATGGTAGTAATACAGTAATATTCTATTACTGAGGCACTAACCCTCACCATAAACCTGGACAGTCCTCAAAACGGCATACAGAATAGAGGTGGCTTACAGCAGGTCTTACACTCTCAGTAAGAAAGGGGAACGTGGCAGGGCGGGAATAAAAAGGGCATCACTCTTAAAGATTGTCTTGCCAGTGGGACGTCAGTCAATGCAGGCCTGTTTTATTGTGCTCACCCAGAGGGACACCAATAAATGTGGGAAATGGAAAGGTGAGTTTGAACTTGGTTCATTAATGATCAGTCACCTCCTAATACATCCAATAATTCATTAAGGCTTCTACTTTATTTACCTTACCTGTCTCTGCTGTAGGAGAGGTTCTACGGCCTTTAGATTTATATCAAGGTAACTGAAGCTCACTCGATTTAAGAAGCAGAGTATTACAATTTATTGATAAACAGAAGGACTATAGAAACTTGATCACTGTACACACTGTACATGTTGACATATAAGACAGACAAACATCTAACATAGAGAGGCTTGCTGTTTACTGGCTACTTAGAGTTCTGATTTATCTTAGCACAGATAAACAGTTTAACAGTACCGAGTCTTTAAAGATGATGTCCAATGTTTTGTGGATCAGCTGCCTTGTTGTTGCTTCAAGTTCAAGTAGAGGATTCATCTTGCGTTGGGAGTGGGCTCTTTCTCTTTGCAGTATGATCCTTTATTTCTGGTGTTCTGTGATGGCTGCTTTCTCAGTTTTTTTTTTGCCATAAGACCCTGTGGTGTGTTGTCTTCAACTTAGGGAAGACCATTACTGTTTCTGGCACAATGGTGTAGGTGCTGAAGTTCCCTTATTGATGTTTGGCCCACAGCGTGGCTTGGCAGTGAGATGGTCAAAATGTGATCCTCAAAGAAAAGAAGTTATCAGCTCTCCGAACATAAAATGGCTAATCAGCTTTTAGTTTCTGTCAGAAGATTCAGAAGGTCATTTTGCAGATTTTTCTCCTCTCTGAGTGAGTGTCCAGCAGAATATTCTCAGATGGGATGAGTGTATTTAGTTTTAAAGGGAGGTATAATTTCTCCTGATTGGATTAAAGCCACTTCCAGTTACAAAGTCAATGTGTTTCTTCTTAGGCAAGTTCTTCTGCTTATCGGAGTTGTCAACTCCCTTGAATTTTACCTCTTTGTGTCCATTTCACACCTTCTGACTCAAGAAGCCTGCAGAGGAGCCTCTGAAGAGATGTCCATTCAACTCTGATTATCACCTTTGTTATCCGATGATGTCCAGGCAGATCCTGGTGCCAGCTGGAGTTCAGCCACTTAGTTTGGAATGCAAGTGGGTGAAGGCGTAGCTGGACGGTTTGTTAGTGGTCTTGGCCGTTCCTGGTTTCTATTGGCGCGCTGTACATGTATTTGGTTGTTTTGTGCCTGGGCCTGGGATCTCGGTTATAATAAGATGTTTCTTTTGGTTTTATTCAGTAGTAATAGTCTTCCTATGCAGTATTGTTTCCTCTAACAGAGAAAGTGTTTTGTGTATTTTATTTCTCTATATAGACACCACAAAACAGAAAAGATACCTCGGATTAAATTACTGTTTCTGTTAAGTAATTGTCTTCTTTCCCCTCCACCCCCCAGGCTATCCATCGATAAGTCTGGTCCTTCATCAGTCACAGGAAGGCCCGGCCAAATGGTAAGACTTCCTTGCAGGTTCTCTGCCAGTTCCTCTGTGAATGTGGAGTGGAGAAAGGACAGCCATCCCATCCCGTCCTCCAGGTAGGAGCCCTTTTCTTCTGTGCTTTATTCCTTAAATGGTATGTGAGCTCTCATTTCTTAACTTGCAGCAGCGTTCTTGCCACTTGAAGAACTAATACTTTAAAAATTAGAATTCTTCTCACTCCTTGTAGACAGTATTTTACTTTGTCTTTTTACGAATGTGCTTGTAAAATTGAACAAAAAAATGTGTTTTTCCGTTAGAATTTATTTCAAATCCAAACATAAATAAAGACATACATTCTGAGAATGGCATTCATTTATGTGGGAAACTCTAATGTAAAAGATTTTTTTTTTTTTTTTTGGAATTTAAATCACTTTTTATAGAAATCTTTACATGTACATAAATTCACGAGTTATTTCATGTCTGTCTTCTGGGTGCCTTTTGTTATTTGGCGTTTAGTAACGTGAGCCCGAAGCACCATTAAGTGACACGTCTCTAGACATGTCTGCTTTGGTGCTTTCTCTGCAGCATTATAGATTTTCATTCAGGAAGTCTTCAGGCCCCTCCACTTTTTGCACACTTTATGCTGTTATACATTTAAATTTAAATAGATAAACTGGACATCGTTGCCCTTCAGTCTCCACTCAATAACCCATTGTGACAGCTGAAAACATTTTGACAAAGGTTTGCAGATATATGGTATGTACTCGCATATAAGTTGGGTCTTGAAACCCGAAAAATTGATCATAAAATCAGACACCGACTTGTACGCCCATTTAAAAATGCAACATTTACATTTTTTTTACATCTTCTTGCCTCCTCCAATCTCGCACCAGTTTCTCAGACGCATCGAATTTTGTTGCAGCAGCGCAGTTGCCAATTTCTTTTGCCACTTTATAGACTTTTAATTTAAAACCAGCTTCATGTTTACTTCTGATCGAATGCTCCATCGTAGATAAGGGATGCTGTTACAATAAAGGTGTATGAGGGTGTGAGATACACCCTCACACCCGACGAAGTGCAAACGTCGCTTCGGAATAGTTCAGGTATTACTGTGTGGTCACGTAGGCACAATACATAGAAAAAAAGGCCGTGTGCTCGGTGGTTACTCTCTCAGATGGGCGTTAGCATATCGTAATCTCTTGGACCAATAGCAGGAGTTTTCCGCATTCGACTTATACAACTGGCATTATATAATACTGGAAATTATACGGTAAAATCAAGCCCCGACTTATCCACGGGAGAACTTAAACATGAATACAGTATATATGGTATTCAGCGTTGAAAACGTAAATCTCTCCTTCATGGAAATTTTCAAAGCCTTAATTCAGAGTTTTGTAGAAGACCTTTTGGCAGCAATTTCAGCTTCTCGGTGAGCTTTGTACCCCTAGATTTGGGTAGTTGATCCATCAGATCCTCTCTAGCTCTGTTAGGCTGGATGGGAAGTCTGTATCAGCTGGCAACCTTTAACTGTTTTAACTTTTTTTAACTGTTGTGTGTATGTCAATTATGTAACTTATAATTGGAGAGTCACCAAAACTGGAATCAGATTCCTTGTAAGCATGCATACTTGGCCAGTAAATCTGATTCTGATTCTGATCTTCCAGTCTCTCCATATGTTCTATGTCACTCAAGGACAGAGACTTGTCCCAAAGCCAATCCAGTGTCGTTTTGGCTGTCTGCTTCAGGTCATTGAACTGTCACCCGTGTCTGTGGTGAGGTGCACTCTGGAGCAGATTTTCTTCAAGGACCTCTCAGTGTTTGGCTGCACTCATCCTTCCCTCAGTTCTGACCTGTCTCCCTCTCCCCATAGCATGGTACAGCCACCACCATGCTGTACCATAGGGGTGTTATTAGGCAGGTGATGAACAGTGCCTGGTCTTCTCCAGACGTAGTGCTTGGAGTTCTATCCAAAGATTTCAATTTTTGTCTCCTCAGGCCAGAAAATCTTTTACTCTTTGGCAAACTCCAAACAGGAGTTAGACACTTTATCATAAAAGCCTGATTGATGGGATGCTGCCGAGATGGCGTACTTCTTACTTGCTCTCCTCTCTCAGCAGGAGAGTCCTGAAGTTCTGTGAGAGTAACCATTTGGTTCTTGGTCACTGTTGCAGAAAAGACTTAGTAAATAGAAAAGGCCTTGAGTCATCAATATAAACGAAATCCAAGGACATTTTTATTTACACCAACTGATGGAGGCTCATTGTGTGAGCAGCAAGACTATCCATAGTAAGTGTGATTAGTCTTAAGAGAGCAGCTTCTGTTAGGCTCATTGGCATATAGTAGCTAGTAAACATTTCAGTCAATCACCAGTGACCACTCAGATACTCAGTACATTCTAGCAGTACCCCTCTGCCAATGAATAACCTCCAGAGGTACCAAAATAAGTTAATCATTAAGCGTCTTGTCGAAACATTTGGTTTACAGAATAAGACTTCTTATATGTGAACTGTTATCACAGAACAAAGCACAAAGTTAAATGTTACATATGATCTCATTTCCGAATATAAATTGTTAGGTACAAATGATGTCAGGATGACCCAGCTTAACAGGTAGGCAGTGTCAAACACTTTATTTATTTTCCCTTACCTTCCTGACCAACACCTTTCTTGCCTAGTTACTCCGTTTAGCTGGACAGCAGACACCAGGAGGAGTCCTGGTGGTTCCAATCTTCCTCCATTACGTATTCATTGAGACCAGTGTGCTAAAAGGACCACATGAAGCTTCATAAAATGGTTTGATCCCCTTGCTGCGGTCTGTGCCTCACCACAGTTTGATCACAGAGTTTCCTTGGACTTTGTGGCTTGTTTTTGGTCCTGACGTGCAGTGTGACTCGTCAGACCTTCTCTACACGTATGCTCTTCTAATGTCCAATCAATTCACTTTGCTACAGGTGGACTCTGATCAAGTTCTAGAAACATCTCAAGGAGGATTCAGGCAAACAGGAGGCACATGACCGCAACTTCCAGTTTAAATACTTCTATGAAGGAGAGGTTTAAGTTTTTGATCTATACTAATAAAAGGCAAAGCCCTCACTCACTCACTCACTCACTGACTGACTCATCACTAATTCTCCAACTTCCCATGTAGGTGGAAGGCTGAAATTTGGCAGGCTCATTCCTTACAGCTTACTTACAAAAGTTAGGCAGGTTTCATTTCGAAATTCTACACGTAATGGTCATAACTGGAACCTCTTTTTTGTCCATATACTGTAATAGACTGCAGCTCAATGGCCGTGGGAGGCGGAGTTGCGTATCGCGTCATCACGCCTCCCACGTAATCACGTGAACTGACTGTGAACGCAGTACGTACAAAACAAGGAAGAGCCCCAAAGAGCGCTGAAGAAAACATTCATTACACAATTGAGAAGGCAGCGAAACAATAAGAAGCGAGCGAGTGATGCATACAAGCATATTCATAAGTGCAGCTACTGCGGAAACAAAGCACGGTGTAAACCGTAAGTTTAAATTAAGTTTATAGAAACGCTCCCCCAGCCGTTTGCAATACCATATTCGCGACATACAAGTTTAATGAGAAGACACGAGGTATAAACGAGACTTTGGATCACTTTGTAACGGAGTTAAAATTGCTGTAGCGAGAAAATTTTAAGTGCCGGGTCTTAGCTAACATTAAATAGTTCATAGACCTACAAAAGGTTGCCATTGATTTGAGGCAAGATTGCTTTTCTCCTGTACAACTATACGTTGCATTCTCAACAGTAAGCTTGCACGGCTTGGTCATATTACAACCGGAGTGCTGAACTAACAACGTGGTATACAAACAGAACTATAACAATCGTGATAAAAGAACAATAAAACAGCGGAGAACCCATGGATTAAATAAAAAGGCTGCTTCCTTGGCAAAGCAAGGAAAAAGGATGACCTTATATGGCATTCGTTTATAAAACAGCAGAGAAGCTGTGTAAAGACTGCTTCACAAAAAAACAGCAGAGCGCCTTATATGAGCAGGCAGTCAGCTAAAGAAAGGAATCAATAAATAACTATAATCGAAATAAACGAACAAAAAATAGCAGAGAATCCGCGGACTACATAAAGGAAATGAGTACATGAACAGAAAAGTGAGTCTCAAATAGCTACACAATAACTATAACAATCGTAATAAATGAACAATAAAACAATACAGAACCGCTAAGCAAGGAGAAAGGACGGCTTTATATGGCGTTCGTTTATAAAACAGCGGACAGGCTGTGTAAAGGCAGCTTCACAAAAAAACAGATCCTTAACAAATTATTATTGGTATATTTTCCCTCGATTTAAAAAGTTTTTCTTTTCTTCTTAATAAAAATTTAAAAGCAGTACTTTGCCGCTGCGAAGCGCGGGGATTTGGCTATTATATATATGTCAATGTATGTATGTATATATGTATGTCTATATGCTGTATATATATGTAGATATGTATATATATGTAGATATGTAAATATGTATATGTATATATATGTGTCTGTATGTGTATATATATATATATATATATATATATATATATATATATATATATATATATATATATGTGTGTGTATGTATGTTTGCATGTGTGTATATATATATATATATATATATATGTATGTGTATGTATTTGTGTATATGTATGTGTATGTATATATTGATATGTGTATATATATATATATATATATATATATATATATATATATATATGTATATATATATATATATATATATGTATATATATATGTATATATATATATATATATATATGTATATATATATGTATATATATATATATATATATATGTGGATGTGTATATGTATATATATATATATATGTATATATATGTATATGTAGATATGTGTATTTGTAGATATGTATATATATGTAGATATGTATATGTATATATATGTTTACATAACCTCTTTAACACACTACTTCTCCGCTGCGAAGCGCGGGTATTTTGCTAGTTTTTAATAAAACTAGGGGGCTTTGCCCCCTGCTTGCTTCACTCTCCAACCCCCGTGCCTGTGCTATGCGCTGGCCTCTTTACGGTTCAGCCACTCATGTATGGGGATGTGAATGTACAATTTAAACAGATTTTTATTTTCCTGGGAATTGTTACATATGCATAACAGAACTATTTTACATTACAGCGAGTAATTAACCATATTAAAAAAGAGTAAAATGTAATAATTTGAAATTAATTTATGTTTCATGTTAGAATTATTCATTGTGTAATTCAATTTCGTTCTGCTAGGATTACCCGTGTACTCATTTTTTTCTGTTGATAACCCTTCGTGATGAAATTCTTCAATAAGATTTGGACATAATACGTCTTCTTTAATTGGAAACTTAAAGTGAGGAAAATGTTAAAATTTATAAGAGCTGAGAGAGCAGAAAATGTGTCTGACAAAAGCATTCACACGAATAAGAGGTGAGATTACTGTGTGCGTGGTTGAATATGGTTGTGAGGAGGACAGGACTTGAAAACATCTCATGGCAAAAGTCTCAACTCGTGGGACTTGGAAAAAATCTTCCAAAAAGTCTTGTCGCATTGCAGGATTTTCTTCTTTAATAGAGAGATGTTCCAACCTTTCTGAAATTCTGTTTTAATGAAATAAAAATAAAATGTACAACACAATAAAGTGTGCAGAAAGTGAAGGGGTCTGAATCCAGTGTAAGTAGCCTTCACTACCTCTGCAGACACACGACTGATCTCACGTCACATCCTCTTCTCAGGTACGCCCAGGAGCCTGACGGTACTCTGGTCATTGATCCACTTACAGCCCAAGACTCTGGATGGTTAATGTGTGTTATTTCAGATGGGAGGGAAAGAGACCACCATTTCATTCACCTGTCTGTCTCAGGTAACAGTTTTATTTTTTTTCATACTTTGATTTATGTACATGTATGTTAGAAGAACATGTTAGATAGAAAGGTATTAGCATCCCATTAATGAATCCTAAAAGAAAACATTTTAAAAGTAGCAAAATAGGTTGTTTCTTTTTCTGTGGAAATATTTTTTAATGTCCTTAAGCACTGAACAAATGCAAAAAACAATAAATCCTGACTTCCTAAACTGTGCCCTGTGTTGCGATTTTAGAAGATGCCCGTCCTACGGTGTTACCCTCGAAGCAGCAAGGAAGCAGCTTTGTGTCTGGACAGGCGGTGGACCTTTCTCCTCAGAACACTCCGTCAGTAGTGCCACGGCCATCACACCAGGGGTCTCACAGGTGGGCATTATTAATTTGTTTGTGCTCCTCTTAATTTTAAATATGTTTTGTTTGAGATGTACAGACCCAGTTTGTCTTCTCTGGGTTTTCAGGGTTTTTAGTTTCTTTGAGCGTTTTCAGTAATGACTGTCACACATCTAGACGTATGCCCTTCACACTGCACAGTTAATTTCAGAAAGTAATGGGCTATAAAACTGGAAAAAATCAAGTTCAATGGAAAAGCATGTTAATGAAGTTGTAAAAGAATGGACTTGTGCCTGTTGGTGGCCTATCAGCCTCCTGTATCTTTTCACCATTTTAATTGCCTATGATGTACCACACATAATGTTTAGAGCTCTTATTGTATGTTAAGATATCGTGCCTTTTCTTCTATAGAGATTGCAGTTATTTTTCTGTCTAGTTGATGGGGTACATCTCCATTGAAAAACATACATACATAGCACACTTTTGACTTTCAAAAGCACTTCTGTATACTGAGGATGTTCAATCAACATCACCTATTCAGTAGCCATTCTCCACGTTTCCACAGATTAGCTATGTCCCCACCAAACCCTCTACCTCCCCTCTTTACAGTTTTTGTTATTCATTGAGTCGATACTCATTCTTTCAATATCGTTTCACACGGCCTCTGACCACATCTTCTTCTGTTTCCCTCTCTGCCTCATCAGTTCCATCTCCATCTTGGTCATCCTCTGCCTCTTGTGCCAAATAATCTCAGTCTTCTCAGCACAACACTTCTGGCCTCCAGTCTGTCTGTTAACTCGACATTAATCTTTCTTTCACTGCATAGCACTCTGCACATCCACCTGATCGTCCTTGTGTCCATCCTTTCTAGCTTTGCTTCATGTTTTGACTTCCTTGGCTGTGTTTGACTCTCATGTAGCACACTACAGCATAAATGTTACTCTCTTCTTGAGAAGTGAAAATCAGGGGCAGCTTCATCCACACATCTCTCACTGTTGTCATCATTGCTGCACCACCTCTTGTACTCATCACCAGAACTTTTCGATTTCCTTCAAAACACCTCTATTGCTGTTATATAAATGGACACTTCCTACTTCAGTTTTCTTCTTCTGCCTCCTGACGCTTTGCGAGGTCAGTGCGTCGTCAGAGGTCTGTAGTGGCCATGCGCAGAACTTTCATGCCATGTGTACTGTAAGCATATCACATTTTACACCACTGCTTCATGAAGGCGTGATGTGACTATCCTATCAGAAGTCTAGCGAGATTTGCACCCTATGTGCATTAAAAAAAAAAATAAAAAACAGTATTTTCACTGGAAGGGTACATTAATTGACAATGATGAGAATATTATGAAAGTTCTTTGTTGTTCTGTTATACATTCATTGCACGTTGTTCCTTCACTGCCAGATTAAGTGTGTTATGCTCCTCACTATACAGGTGGTGGTGAGCACGTTGATCCCTCTCGTCATCGGCTCGGCCCGTTTAGAGAGACTCAAACACAGAGGTGCTGGTAAAGAGTAGCTCAGTAGTGCCCGCCAGTCTTCGAGTTTAGCCATGTGCCAGAGCTACGACCCCAAAGAAGCTTTAAAGGAAGGGCAAGAATGAAAACCCATGAGACCCTGTGAAATAATAACAATAACAAAAGATTTATTACTCTTTACACATTGTTTCTGTTGTCTTGATGGAAGAATGAAAGTGTGAAGAACAGAATGGAAACAAAACAAATGTGACAGCTTACGTGGACACCATGTGGCTTATGCAAGAGTGACATCAAATAAAGCTGTGTGGCATGGCCAATCACTGCCCCCAAGATTTTATTTAGATTTATTTTTATTTATATGTATTTAACATTTTTGTATTTTATTTCCTACTTATTGCTATTCTGTTGGCCATTTGTTGCGTGTTGTTTGTGGCTGCCGTTCCGTCTGCTTTGTTCATTGTGCAGTGGTTAGCACTTCTACCTCATAGCTACGGTCTTATTTTTGGCCACAGTAATTGGCAGATGCTTCACTAGTCCTTCAGGGACACTTGATTGACCACTGCACCATGATAGGCCCCTCAAAACTAGTTCACTGTCTTCTTCCCCATTGACTTGAATGCATTTAAGTGAATTTGGTGAAGTCTCCGAACATTTTTGCAATTTTGCTGCACTCACGCCAAAGCTATCTCTGCAATGTTCACTCATCACTCACCATCAACATTCAATTTAATTTAATTAAAAATGAAATTAGTGTCCAGCCTTCTTCCCTTGCTGTGGCCCAGGCTGGGTCCACTCTCTCATCTCTTTATGTGGCGGGCTCCCAGCAGTCCAGTTTCTGGCACGTGTGTCTCGTGTTTCTGGGTATACTCCTTATGCGGACAACTCGCCATCTAAGGCTGATTTTGGAAAATGTGTGAATAACAGAAAAAGCTTATGTGATCTTGGAATAATTTCCCATACAGAATACCAGCTTATTTTATTTGTTTCTTTATGCTGTCAGAATTATGTTACTGAGCTGACGAGCATTGACTGCTAAGGAAACTTGTTTATATGTGAAAATGGTGAAGTCTTAAAAAAACGTGAAATCAGACTGCCGTGTTGTTCTTGATGGTCTCCTGTTGCGTTTCTAAAGCTGCTGGGGAGCTTTAAATGGTTCTTTTTAAAAATGTCAAACTGTGAATCACATCCTGAATTTCTCTTATAGGCTGATCATTGATAAGTCGGGCCCATCGACAGTGGCAGGAAGACCCGGCCAGACAGTGAAGCTGCCTTGTAAGATCCCCTCCTCTTCTGATGTTATTGTCGAATGGAAGAAAAACGGCCACCTGCTGAAGTCCCCCAGGTAGGCTGCTGAACTCCGCAAATTTCACCCCACTCCTGTGCACCTTTCTGAACGTAACTAAGGTGGAACTCCGCTTCATGTTGTAATATAATAATTATTTTCTTTAAATTTCATGATAAGATATAACCACACAATTGCTCATTTTTACAGACACCAATAAAAAAACACATTCAACAGAAAACGTCAGGGCTCTGCTTGGATTCCTTATTTCACTGTTCAGTTTAAAAGTGAGCGATAGCACACCTTTAGAGCCAACATTTTGAATATGACAATATTTGAAATGCTAACCAAATCATTCAGATCAAACAGACCAGGGTCAAAAGATTTTGAAAAAATACCAGTTGATATTCCTATTCCGAAAATTCTAAAATGCTCCAAAATCCGAAACTTTTTGAGTGCCAATGTGACGCAACCTATGTTGCTTTTTCTGCTGAGCGGATGGAAACAACACGTGTGTGGATTCCTTCTTCTTCCTGCTGACCTTCATTCCTGTCCTCTCCTCTCCAGATCATATCTCCACCTTTCCAGGGTCTCCTCAACCTGCTCCCTACTCTCGCTACAGATCACAATGTCATCAGCAAACATCATAGTCCACAGGGACTCCTGTCTAATCACGTCTGTGCAGATTCCAAACGGATTTATTCATTCGGAGCTTTGGCCTGGCATCCCTGTGAAGCAACAAGAGCCACAAAGCTGTGACACACAATCGACAACCGGGGTTGGGGTCTCCTGTAAAGCAGCAAGCACCACGAGGCACCGCCATGCGGTAAAGGATCTCTCGGTCCCTCGTGAACTGCTGTGACGCGGGAAACATTTACACCAAAACAAAGAACACCACAGCAGGGGTCTCATTCATAAAGGTTTGCTTGGATTTGAGTGTTAAAATATCCCAAAAAACAGGATAGTGCATATGCCAAAAAAAAATCCAGTTTATAAAAATCAAAATGCTCTAAGTATGTTATAGACCAGGGGTGGGCAATGTCGGTCCTGGAGGGCCGCAGTGGCTGCAGGTTTTTGTTCCAACCAAGTTTCTTAATGAGAAGTCAATTATTGCTGATGACGCACTTATTGCTCAAGTGACATTTTGATGTTTCATTTTAGTGGTCTCGCTTGTTAAGGTTCTCCAACCTTAATTGCTTATTTCAATCTTAAACTGCTGCATTCAGTGTTTTAATTGCTCCTTATTAGCAATAAGATGTAAATGACAAAGCACTCAGCAGTTCACCATCT
Source organism: Erpetoichthys calabaricus (assembly GCF_900747795.2). Taxonomy (NCBI): domain Eukaryota; kingdom Metazoa; phylum Chordata; class Cladistia; order Polypteriformes; family Polypteridae; genus Erpetoichthys; species Erpetoichthys calabaricus. Next base: position 50,631,808 of record NC_041409.2, read on the forward strand.
AGCTTGTTTCCATTTACATCTCTGTGTGTTTATTATGCACTGTTTGATTTAATAAAACACGTAATAGAAAATGTGACAGACCGAAAATGATCCGTTTTAGGCTTCAAATCGTTTGGGTGATATCCTTGGAAAGGAAAAAAATCTACGATATAAGAACCTTACACTGCAGACTAACAAGCCATAAAATTAAATAAGGTGTGAGACTGGCAAGGATTGGTTTCTAATTAAGTAGTTGGGTTGGATTGAAAACCTGCAGCCACTGCGGCTCTCCAGGACCGACATTGTTCACCCCGTTAGAGACAAATGCTGGATGTAGCGCCATGTCGGTCGCTTAATGGCTTCCAGCACAGCAGGCCTGATGAAGTGAAGCTTGGCTGAGATATTCCTGACTTGTCTGTCAGTTCCTTGAGAAGTGACAACTGGTAGCCGATATAAATTGACAAAAAAACAAAAAAGTTTTTCAGTGCAAATATGCAACATTGGTCCTCTTAAAAGGGAGCTAAAATCCTGTCTGCACATCATAGTCCTCACTGATGAAGTTTGTCACATCAATGCAGACTATAACGATGACTCCGTAATATAAATTATTATACACCCGAGCTGTCATCTAGCTGATCTGGCTGCATTACCTACTTGATCAAACGTGTTCCCAAGATATCTCATTATGCAAATACAAATATTCCAAAATCCAAAAATATCCAAAATACTCATTGGATTTGAGATACTCAACCTGTTCAACCATCTCCTTTTCTGGTGCCAGGACTTGTCATTTTGTGTAGTTTACCCAAGTAGAAGACTCTCACCTTGCTGCGGCAGCGTCAAAGTTGGGCCTTTTATCACCGGACTGAAGGGGTTTTCCTGATTTTCCTTCTGCAGACAAACACAACAGTCAGATGGCTCCTTGATTATCAGTCAGCTGAGAAGTGAAGATGCCGGCTCATACTCCTGCTCTGCTTATCGTGGAAAGGAGAGAGACTTCCTGCAGCTGCAACTCAAAGTACACGGTGAGCAAAAACGCAGCTGTTACCCATAGAGTTATAGACAGAAATAAGCACCAGTCTTTTGTGAGAAATTCTAGATTTATATATTTTAAAGATGGTGCCAGAATATGTTCTAGAATGTTCCCATAGTGTCCACTTGAAGAATGGGAAATGGAGCCCTAGAGGGGAGGGGTCCCCCTCAGTATCTTTATTTATTTATTTATTGTATAACGCTGTAAACAGTTTTCACTTAAAAATACAAGTACAGATCATACTAATTACTAAAATCAGACCTGTAGTCCATAGTGCAGATGGTAATCACAAAGATCCGGAGAGCACGCTGCTTGTGTTACATACAGTATATGGTGGCCCTCAGCGTCCACAGTGTACATTCAGTATTATTAAACTTCAAGGACCATGGATGGGGGGACTCCCTGAGTATCTGGAGCACATGCCCCTCCATAGTGTCCCCCTTGTTGTCCACAGTGAAGCTCTGCTGTGAGCCCAGCAGGTGACGATGCCCTGGACGGCCGCCTAAGTCGCCTAATGGATTGATCAGCTCTGCTCTGTTGTTATGTTCTTTGAAGCAGACCACTTGTGTCCTGTGAATTGGAGGTATTGTAGTCTTGGAAAAGGTCAGGATGGAAATATTTCTCCACACGACGTGATCAATCAGAATCCCTTGGCATGTATCTTTATGTAGGCCGTGTCAGGAAAACTCACTCTGCATCTTAGCAGAGTCACCAGAGCTGTTTGTAGCAGGAAACAAGGATTTGGACCTGCAGGCTCTCCATGGACGGACTTGCTTACTGACGGCGATTCGTCTGACCCAACGATTTCCATTCACTGCACATGTGACCAGAGTTTGTCATCTTACCGGTATTTTCAAGTGCAGAGGCCTTATTTGCTGTCATTCGAGGTTTAGAACCTTAACCCACCTCTAGGAGTCCCAGCTGTCTGTGAAGTTCCATTCTGAATGAGAATTTCTGCTTCTTCTTTACATGGACATTTGTAATCATCATCTGAATTCCAGGCCACTCCCACCTTAGCAAATACTTGTTGATATACCTTTTGACTTTTGGGGGTCAGTGCATGTGATGGTGTGCGGGTCAGCTCAACGATTCCTCTTCCATTTTGGGAGCCTCTTGAACCAGAGACCAGGATGAGCCTGGCTAGATGAGGACAAATACACACCAAGCAAGGGAATGGTGAAAAAGTGCTCTAGTGCTTCTAATCAGCAACTCAAAGATCAAAACAGTGTCAATTAAAATACACTGCTTCTAAAACTCATCAATAATAAAAAAACAGTGGAAATCCGTGAGATTAAAAACAAGACGTAAAATGAGACCGAAAGTAACGCCACAGTCAGCAGGTCATCGTTCCTTCCAGATTTGGACCCCCTCTTTGTCTCCCCAGCTCTCCCATAGCTCACTCATCTGGCAGAGACACTAGCAGCCACAGTCCTCTCCTCCCACGCCCTCTCTTAGCCACCTCAAGCGACATCAGCCAGACGACTCTGGGTCGGTTGTTCTCCCATCTTCCTTCATACTCCCACAGTCATTCCTCGGGTCCCTGGGGAAGACGCCACCTTGATCGCACCTGCTCCTCAAGGACAGTCAGTGGACACAATGTGCCCCTAGAGTACCAAAACGTTGCTGTAGGGTGAACGACGGTGCTACCTTTCCCCACACTGGCTGGCTGGCTCGACCTGCTCCTCCACCTGCTGCTGTTCTCACAGCTCTTCTACTCTTTGTTCTGTCTCCTGTTACAGTATATGCTGGGCAGCGGGGCTGACAATGAGACAATCAGACTGTCCACATGTGCCGGCAAGGCAACGTACGGACGGCTGACCACCTGGCAGCATCCTGGAGACGAGCAGACTTCTCCACAGATGGTTGTCACTTGCTCCACTCCCCAGCGTGAGCGCGTTCGTTATTTATTTATGTAAAATCGGCTACATTTTTCTGAGCTGTGGACCTGCTACACCACAGTGCATAGGGTCAGCCTTTGTGCAGCACCCCTAAATATTCCTTATAAATCTGAAACAATGTTACTGCACAAGTCCTGCCACTGTTTCTCAGACTTTTTTTTCTTCGAGATGAGGAGCTGGGCCTGTTCAGCACTGATCTGCCACCTGCTGTCCGGGTGGGTCACTTGTGTCCTCTGGTGTTTCTCTGATTTGTGAGTGACAACTGGGCAGATGCAGACGTGGCTTTATGACATCTGGCAGTTTACTTTGATGGATGAACTGCTCAGACAGAGAGGGTCCCCACATTCCTCAAACAAATATGGAATGTGCATGAAGTTAGGTTAGAGCTACAGTATTTTGAATTGTGCTGCTTTGCTAACGTGAAAGTCCTGATTACCCACCATGACTCTCTGCCATTATTTCTAAGTTATGAGTATATAATTATTGCATAGAAATCTGAGGTATTAAATTAATTTGTAGCAAGTACTTTATGTCTTGCCTAAGGTCATTACGAATTTAACACTTTGTGATTTTTGAACCGTGTCCCCACCTACTAACCGAGCCTTGTAAAGAAAGAGGATGCCAGGTACAACTTGTTGTATGCCCTCCTTTTCAGGGGACCTGAAGATCACAGTCGCTCCAAACAACGTGCAGGTGTCTGAAGGAAGCAGTACCCAGCTGCCCTGCGTGGTGTCTGGGAACAACGTTAACATCCAATGGTCTCGGTAAGTGGCTTGGGATGACGGAGTGTGCACAGTGTCACCGCATTCCCTTTGCTTTGCTCATGTCACTCTGTGTCTGTGCTTTCGTCCTTAATCCCTCGTATGTCTCCTGAATTTTAGTTTTTTGGACCGATGTTTATTTTCCCCATACACTGATCTTTTTAATTTACCTCATCCATTTTGGTAGTTTCTTAAGGGTTTTAATTATGCCGTATGTTTGCAGCTTGTTTGTTTTTCTGCCTGCATCAGAACATCTCTAAATTGAGGAGAGTTGACATTTCTGTTTCCCCATTTTCTGCAATTCAGGTGGTGAATCTCAAGTAGGCCGCAGCACAGATGTGTGGTTCTTGTGGCAAACATTCACAGTCATATTCTGAGCAGTTTTGTGATTTCACTGTTTCTCTGCTTACATTGTATGGTGCAGTTAATGTGTGACATAGCAGGGTGTGTGTGTTTGGTGAGTGACCTTGTAGGGCTGCCGTTTTTTGTATTATTTACTTCAGTTCTTGTTTGCACTTCAGTTCTTTTTCAAAAAGCTTTAAAAACGCATGAGGTTTTTACTGTTGATTGCTCAGGTAGCTCCCGTTTCTGCTTTCCAGGAATGGCGCCCCCGTGAGGCCCGATGGAAGGCACGTGCTGGTGTCCCCGGATGGCAGCCTAATTCTGAATAACGTGAAGCCTGCTGACGAGGGTGCCTATACCTGCAACGCCTACACGGGGTCCTACTCTGTCAGTGCCAGTGCGGAGATCAAGGTCATGAAGCCATCGCAGCAAGGTAACATCAGCTCAGATTGTCAATAATATTCATAATGCTTTAAGTTTGTATAGCGCTGTTCTCGTTACTCAAAGCGCTTTTTTATAGTGAGAGTGGAGCCACCACTGTGTACCACCCACCTGGATGATGTGATGGCAGCCATGTTTGTATCAGTCACATGAGCTATTAGGTGGTGAAGGGCTGACAGAGACGGGGATGATTAGGGGGCCAGAATGTTTAGGCCATGGTGGGCAGTTTAGCCTGGACATTGGGATACACCTTACTCTTTATGAAGGATGCCCAGGCATCTTTAATAACCACAAAGAGTCAGGACCTCGGTTTTACATCTCATCCAAAGGACACCCCCATTTTTAGAGCACAGTGTCCCCGTCACCGCACTGGGGCATTGGGATCCACACACACACCACTGAGTAACCCAATGGCCCCCTGTTAACAGTACCCATCTTGTCCCAAGCCATCCACTGCTGGGATTAGAGTGTTTTGAAGTCTTGTTTGACGTAACCCACGTTCGATACTTGTGTAAGGAAAAGTGGAGTATTGTGGGTTTGTTTTTTATTTACTTCAGCTTAATTAGACCTTAAGTACTAAGTGTGCCACCTCACAATCTTGAATTCAAGTTTTATTCCAAGATTGCCCTTCCTTTCTCATTGATTGCCATACAAGAAATAAAATCCGAAAGCTTTGAAATGCAAAGTAGCCACACGTTATCCAATAAGTGTTGTTAAACTCGTGTTCATCTCCACATACATCCAAAAACCAGTGTCAGAAGCAGCAGCCATGTGACCTTTTTGACGTATGACCTACCATGCCAGTTTTAGTTTGATTCCCACCGGCACACCGTTCTAGCTTGAGAAGATGAGCGGGGTCATCCGAAATGGGGGATTCAGCTGTGATGACTTCAACACCTGGGCTCGTGGTGAGCACCTTAGAGATGGTGTCCTTCGAATCAGTGGGTTTACCTCTCAGTTGAGAATGATGTAACGTGCCAGTATGTACCCATGTGTGATGTTTAGCAGATCATGACATATTGCTTGGTGGCTGCAGATCTTGAAGCACATCTGTGAAGCTCAAGGTCTTCCTATATGTCAGGGCTGCGAGTTATTCAAATCGCTTACGCATTTCAAGGCGATGCTCGTGTAAACATTGAGGTGGCACATAATGGTCATTTTGTAGTAGTAGAGAATATTTACTGGCATAACTGTAAAAACTGGAGAAAGCTGACTGGTGAAGGATCTAACGACGCTTGTTGTTCTCTTGTGTGGGGCTCCCCAGATTCTCCTCAGTGACTCAAGGTGGTTGCCTCAGGTAGGTCCACTGTACACCCACCCACATTACAAGTCATTCAGCTTCTCTGGAGACAACTGGCAACAAGAGAATATCTCACTTTGTCATGGAAACTATGCTGGCACCTTTGACACTTACTGTAATGCTCATTATTGTATGTTTTATGTCTCCTTATTCTTCATATTTCCTCTTGTTTATTTGAACTCCTGTTTATTTGCCATGAGTCTATCCTCATCTCCTTCTGGTGGGGCAGATCGTGCCACAGACCTTGTGTATTGTCATGAATTAATTCATTGTTCCTGTGTCTGTAGTCATGATGGATGTCCACTGTTGTTTTTGGTAAAGCTTGCACTTGGATTCCCACAGTTAAAGTCCCTTGAAATAGAAAGTATTGTCCTCAAATCCCCATGAATTAATCAAACTGTAGAACTTTCAATGACCTATGCTGGACTGACTCACCATCTAGTGGTGGTTCCTCTCTTGGGTGGGCCCAGTGCTGCCCTGAGTTGGGGAGTGTTTTCTTATAGTTCTTTCTTTCTGTTATGTTCTTTCCTCATTGATTCATTTGGTCTTTTCCTGGTTTGGTTCTTCTTGAGAAGGAGGGCTTGAATGTCATTAATGGAGAACAATGTCAGCCGGCACTTCCTACAGCCACAAAAGTGATCTACTCAAAGCCACGTAGTTTTACAGTCTTTGCACACATTTGCTTCATTTTGTCTTTGCAGTGCTGCCGTCCTCAGTCAGCAATCACTTTTGCATAGACCAGCCTGACCTCGCCAACTGTGACTTGATCGTCTATGCCAAACTCTGCAACAATGAATATTATTCCAGTTTCTGCTGTGCCAGCTGTTCCAGACCTTCCCCGAGATCCCGGAAGCACACAGAAGATGGCGGTAAACATGCAGAAGAGCAGACTGAGACAAGTGAGAGGGTCTAGTGAGGAGCCGCAGCCACAAAGCCAACTTGATTCCTTCACTTAGACACTATGTGCCTCCAATGGCATTCCAGTAAACCGTGAGTGGGAGACCTGGGTGCAGTCATCCAGTGGGAGGGGGATTATGGGCCAGTAACAGATGCCTTCAGTGCAGACCTTTTATTTTGTTTGGTTTTGACAACATTTATAACTCCCAAGCGAGTCTCCTTGTACATGTCTGCAGGGAGAGTGGGGACTTGCATGGAGGGGGGTCCTGGCAAAGCACCCAAAAAAACATCACCAGGTGCAAATGAAAGGCCACCACGGTTCCATTTACAGGTTTGATTGAAATGTGACAAAATCCTTTGTGTGTCAGCAAACATATCAGACGACAGCAGGACTCCTCCGGTCCACATCCACAGAGTTGCTGCAGGCATTGTACACTTTTCAGAATATCTGCCTGCAGGCAAGGTACGTAAGACAGCTGAGCAAACCTCATTACAAAAGTGCCTGAGACAGGAAACGAGTCCAGCCGTGAGTTTAGTGAACCTTCATTCTGTTATATTGTGGGTGATACGTGTGGAAGCCTTCAGACGTACAAAACGGGAGCTTGTGTTTAATAATATATTATAGAGGTAACAAATATATTTATAATTTATAGTAATCCAACGAGAGAGAATCCAAAAGTAAAGGCAACTTAACAATTAACACCAGTGACTGTGAGCAGAAGGACATGACTGTCCCACCACTTCTCCACAAGGTCTCCCTGCAGGTCCACACTCTTCTCGTATTATTCCACTGACTTCTTCATTCCTTGGGAGATGAAGCTTTTCAGTTACTCCCAATCTCATCATCCGAGGTGAACCTGCGACCATGCCTAGCCTCTCTTAAGTGGGCCAAAAGAGTGACCATCACGCACACACACCTCCACCGTTGCGGCCACTGCATGGGGACGTGGACTTGTCGTGGTGCAGCGTTCCTCCTATTTTGCCGTGAATTGCAGATTTCGGTTTCTCTCTAAACACAGCACGCTACATTGCACTGGTCACTGATTGTCTGTGTTCCTGAAAATGCACCTGCATGTCCCTAAAGAAGGTGGCCATGATTTTCTTGGTGGAGGGCTGTTGTTTGAATTTCTCCTTTACTGGTGAAGACGGATGTTTCCACTGCATTCCTTTGCCTCTTGCTCTCTGGCTTCCAGTGATGGACCCCTGTCTCATCTCTGGTGATTTTCTTCTCAAGAATACTCAGATCTTCATCATGATTCGGGAATTGGGTCTCAACCTCCATGTGCAGATCAGCAAGCTGTTTGAGTACCCGTCTTGACCAAACGTTCTGGTACCCCAAGTCATCCTGTACTATGGCGGCTGCAGATCCATAGCTGATATCCAGCAGACACCGTGCTATGTTGGTGGTCTTCTGTGATGAAGGCATTCACCAAGTCCATGAGAGATTTGAGTGTGCGATGCTGGTGGTCCACCAGCTCAAGCTTTGTCAGTTACACTTGATTGTCCTGCTTCAGACCTGTCTGCCCAATCAGAACCTTTTTGTCGAGTTCTGCTTTTTTCAGGTTTCACACCCTCCTCCGCCTAATGAAATCTGACTATGGCGCGACAGTGGACCATCCATGTTCAGTTGACCCTGGCTTTGACTAGAGTAACGGCAGAGCGCTGCGCTGTGCCTGCTCAGGCTACCCATAAGCCATTGTGAATGTGTTGTCTAGCGCCAGCTTCAGTCCATTTTCTGCGGTTACCGCATCATTGCCTTTACTTTTGGATTCGCCATCGTGTTTGCTGGAGGTCTCGATCACTGGCTCCTGCAGGTGAGCTCAGTCCTCAGTTTGGTTTTGGGATGCAGTTGTCTGCCGCTCGTCCTCCATGACACCTGTAGCAGTTACCTAATTTGTTTTATTTCTTGTAAGCAGTGTAATGACAAGCCGGCTCTGTGGGCTAAAATCCAGGGTCTCTAAGTTTGACGTTGTAAACGTTCATTGATGTGGCTGCCTCTTTCTAGCAGAACTGTTGCTCCTTGTATCCTTTGTATGTCAGCCTTCAGCTTTGTATGACAAGGACTCCATTTGAAACTGATTTATGAAAAGTGCGCCATTGCTGTGATACAGAAGATCGTCAAGAACGTCCCACAGTCCCAATGAGAACAACATGCATGGAAGAGGAGTGAGGTGATGGACGAAGGAGCACAGGCTTCATCCACACCTCAGGCCGCTGACTTCCAGATTGGGGGTTAATCAAACATGGAGTTAAACGTGTTGTCATTTTTTAATTGCAACATCTCATAATGCAGCGTTTCTCAACCACCGTGAGGGTCATGTTAGGTTGTGGGTTGGGTTCGGTGTTTCCCCACTCTGATGACTGCACTTGACTCATTAAGGGTCCCCTCTAACAATCACATTTGATTAAGCAAGGGAGGCCTTCCACTGGTGGGCTGCAAAGACCCCCTAGCCTGTGTGTAAATAATAGCAAATATAAAAAGATGACATGAAATGTCTTCTCTCCCAGAGCTCTTCGGTTTGGAATACAAACTGGGATGTGCCACATCTGGCCATTAAAAAGAGACCATTTAAACAGAACATCGAACACTGGACGAGAAAAGGCATGCAGGTGCTTGACTTGCTGAGGGTCAGGCTGTTTGTTTTTAACAGCTAATCCTTCTTCACAGAACAGTTAGGACCACCCAAGTCTGTCAACAACGTCAGCCATTGCAGGTGGGACTGTCCGGCTCTTCTTTGTACCGTATGTAGTGTGCTTTGGATTGTGTTTTCTGTACAAATGTTACATCATGTATTTAAATTCTGCTGTGGCTCAAGCACTAAATAAACAGGGCATTGTAAGCTTTGGCTCAGGTGGTCTTGGACTTGTCTCCTTCCAGCAACAGATCTTTTCAATAAAACTGTCCTATGCTGATACAGACGAGGGTGGCAGTGTCATTTATGTCAAGGCGGGTGCCCGCGCATTCTTGGAGGCCTTCTGGAGATTGGGAGGAGGTCACTGATCAGACATGGCCATCAGATCCCCTTTGTCTGTGTGTCTGTCATACATCAGAAGCACCCTGGCCTTCTCAAGACGTGGGCTGTTTATTCATCATGGCCTGCACTCTTAAACAAATGGAAAGTAACAAAGCTTACTGTACACAAAAATCATCAAATTGTAGCAGCCATTTTATGTAAGGTCACATTTTTATTTTTCATCTGCTTTTGGGTAAGGAATTGAGTCTCAGTGGTCTTGCTTCATTTCATGAGGATGAAGACCACTGTATACTGGCCGAGGTACCTTAGCATTGTAGATAAGGGTCTGGAACGTCACGAGGCATTCACTGTTTTCTCAGAACATTTTGGAAGCCACCAAAACACAGAGGGGGTCTCCTGTTGAATTTCTCATCACACAAGCCCATCGGTCACCTGGAGAGTACGGATGTGCCCTCTGAACTCCCAACGGCTCTTCACTGATGTGGCCCCCTGCCCTGTCTGTCTGCGGAAGTGAACCTGACTCGCCAGATCTAACCAGAACTCTTCGGACCGCCACACTGGCCCTGGCCTGAGTAACAGTTCACATCCAAAGGGGTCCTGTGACATTTCAGCTGCACATGGCCGCCTTGTAAGCCAGCTGTGGTGGGAATCGTTATGTGTCTTCTGTGAGGCCAGTTTTCGTTGTTCATGTTTGAATCATCCCAGGGGAGTTCTGGAATGGGACAAAGCTCAAAGGTGTGCCGTTACGGCAGGGTGGCGTTGTGGGTGCTTCTGGAATTAAAAAAGATCTTTTAAAAGTGTTGTAGTGGGGCACAAGATGGCACCATAAAGAAGCACGAACCTGCAGCATGTCCTACGCATGGCTGATTTTTACATTGTTTGAGGTACAATGCAGATATGTAGATATGAAAGGAGCTATAAAAAGTCAATGTTACAACAGAGGCACAGTTAGGTAGCAGAAGTTATACAGTAATAATGAAATGATAGCTAGAGCAGTGAGGCACTATAAAATAGAGTGATAGATAACTCATAAAGGCACTACATGATCGATGAGAAACGCACGGATAGATATGCAAGACACTATATAATGGACAGCATATTTGTATGATATTGGTATAATGATATGATTTTGCCTTTTTTCCCCAGTTATTTTTGGGATGCTACAGCGTTAACTAAATACGAGTCTGTCAAAATTGTTCTTTAACGCGCTTTGGTGAAGGACGGCTCGTTAAAAGCCGCTCACACGTTGAACATCCCCCTTGTCTCGCCCTCCGCAGCAGAGCCTTGAACTGAGCGGCGCTGACCGTGATGGAGCAGCTCGAGTTCGAGACCCCCAGAGCCAGAATGAGTAATAAAAAAAGATGAATACAGAGAGAAAAACGGGTGTTTCCTACCATTAACGTGCTCCCCAGTTATTTTTCAACTTGAGATTTTGCAGCCGCTCACCTCCATTGCTAAGCAGCACGAGTGGGCTGTGGTCATCAGGTTAAATTTACTTAGGACCGGAGCGTACAACGCGGTCCCGCCCCTGCAGGATTCGAACTCCAGTACCCCGGGATGTTAGGCAGCAGCCTTCCCCACTGAGCCACGGTCCCACTTCGTGAGTTACGCCACATTCTGCGCACTTGTAGTCTGTGCTGTGTGTCCCGTCTTGCGTTGTTAGGATTACTGCTGGTGACGATGGCGTGCGAGCTCATTGACTTTCTCTGTCTGTAAGGCGCACTTTATAACGTTTATTTCAAATAATGACAGAACCGGTCGACACTTTTGACAAAAGGCGGGCTAATGGCTTTACCTTTGAAATCATGCGGGCTGTCTGCGGATCTCTTAACTCCTATTGGGTACTCGAACAAAGGGGCGTTGGTGCTACGCCGTCAGCGTCGAGTGTTCGTCACCTGCGGCACACGCGCCCTTTCAGCACTGAGCAGCGGACTGAGAGGTCGGTGAGTCCGGCGTTGTGTTTTTATTTACCGAAGCACAATAAAATAGCAGGAAACTAAAATGTGTGAGCCTGCCTCTACTGTCAGGTGGCTCTTTGGCTTTCTTGGCGTACGTGTTGTCGTTGATTGGATTCGTGTGTGTGTGTCGCCGAGCAGACGGGCTGCACCTTTCAAATTGGATGCGGAGTTTGTTTTTGTACATGTACTGTTAGAGGCTCGAGGCTCACTGTAAAAGTGTGAAGCCACCGATGGTCTTTGTTTACTCACTCGCTTACTTATTTATTCATTGTTTTATTTTTTGTTAATTTCCAGTTTTCATTGCTAAGATCCACTGAGCTAGCTGTCAAAAAGCGATTGCGGTAAAAGCCGCTCAGGGTTTCTACCCACGGCTCCCCAGATGTTGGGTCACTTCCTGCCTTATACCAATAAGTGGCGATTACATAATTATTATAAGGCAGGATTACATTCGAGGAGCGGTCTTGCTCTTTTGAGACCACACCCGGAACGGGACACTGGACAGGGGGCACTTTAGTGTCTTCAATCAACCTGACCGCATGTCTTTAGGCTTTTGGGGGGAAACTGGGCCCACGCAGTCACGGGGAAGAACATGCAGACTCCGCACTGGGGGTCGCGGACGGGATTCGATCCCATTGGGGGGTCACGTGACATCGGCGCGTCCCCAGCTCTTAGTAATTCGTGGGGGAAGTGGAAGCCGAATGTCAGGTGCGGCCAGAAGTGCAGAGAGGTGTGCTGCTGGGCGCTTCATTTTCAGCCATTGGATCCATCAGGAAGCATAACGGGACTGCGAATTTCAGGTGGTAGCGGACGATTTCTCGAGTTTGCATAAGTAGTCAGGTTACTTGTTGACGTTTTATTTTGTTGTATTATTGAGTTGGAGGTGCTCTCGGGCGTACGTTACCGTTTTCCTTTTCCAGTGCGACCCCCGGTAAAGCCAACATTTTTGCACCTCCCACGTCTTTCGTCTTTGCAGATCTAGTTTTGACAGCTCCTGTTTGTTTACCAGATTTTTTTTTTTTTTTAAACAAGAGGCGGGTTCATCTTTCCGACTCTGAATTGTATTGGTTAGTCGTTGTGGAGGCGTGTCCTCCCGCTCCTCCCCCGCTGTCATTTCCAGCAATCAGTGCAGACCTGTGTCAGGTGTGCTGGAGGCGTTTTGCACTTAAGGCCACGCGGTGGACCTTCGGGCGTTTTTGTTGAGTTTTTACCGTTGAGCTGCTCGTCTCTTTTCGCAGTTTTTCTGTAATTTCGTTTTAATGGTTGGTTGCGTCGTAGTTTTTGTTCAACTTTCTTTTTTTTTTTTGCAATGTTAGTGCGGCGGTGTGAGGCTCAGCTACGTTTTAATTTTTTGAACAGCATTTGCGTTTCTAATTCCCTGCAGGTTCCAGGAGCTGTGCGTTTCTCTGGCTAGTTTTGGAGTTTGAAGGTTCAGTGTCGGCGCGTTTGCCATGTTGGCTTGTGGAATGCTTGGGGCTTTTCTAGAAAGGGAAGCTGCTCTTGTTAAACGGGCTAGCGGCTTGTCCGTTACTCTGCGGCGAGTTTTCCGTATTTTTGTTGCGGTATCGTGGACTTGGACGTTCGTGAGTTTCTGATGTTAGGACGTTGCGGCTTTCGCTGAATTTTTTTTCTTTTTAACCCGCAGAGCCGTTAAAGGCTCAGCTCTGTGGCTTATTCAGGTTGGTAGAGGTCCAGGTTTTTTTTTTTTGTCTTTGCTGGCTCGATTTTTGCTTCTTTTAATAAATAGTCAATGTAATTTCATTCAAGTCTCAACTTTTGCCCAATTATAATTGTGGCCATATGAGTGCAAAAATTTCACAAAGTTCCGATGTTTGTCCCCCTTGATAGTGAGAGCCAAGTTCATAAAAGCTCACCTCCCTCATGTGTCCCCAGCTCTGCCCCCACCCAAATACAAACACTGAGACCACTCGTTTTCTTTATTAACAATCTGTTTCCACAGAACTACATCCTTTTTTTCCTCTCCTCGTCCAAACAGTCTTTGGGCCAACTGCTTCTGTCATCTTCTAGCATTGAGACTCTGCAGGACTGTGCAGTGTTACAAAAAAAAAAGGGGGGGGGGGAGCAGTGAGCACAACAGTGGACTGAGCCCATCAGCCATAAAGATAGATAGCTTCAGCTGTGCAGAACTCAGTAAAAGTCCACACACAACTTGATGTTTATTAATCATTTCAAAATACACTGTAAACCCGTATGGAGGGATCCCATCTGCCTGCAAACAAAACAAAGGGCCCAGTAAGTACTGATGGAGGTCCAGCTACAGACTGACAGCAGCATTTAAAGAAACAGTTGGCTTCACCCACCAACAAGACCAAGGGACAGCAAAACTGAAGCCACAAGTGGTGCTGCAAAACTGGCACAGTGTGAGCCAATCATACACATCCACACAACTCCATCTGAAGCCTGGGCCTGAGCTCAGATGGCACCACTCGTAGCCAGTTTTAAAACATTGAGACAACTACATTATTGCACATGCACCGGACCCAATTTCAGATTAAACCCATTCACATAGGAGGTCAACTCCACTAAAGGACGTGTGGTCACAGGCTACTCCCCATCCACAGAGGAATTGAACTTGGCTCTCTGTAGCCACCCTAACCAGTGAGGTACTGGAAGTCTGTCAATCCAGCACAATGTGTCGCTTGTTTCTCAGCCTAAACCCAGCAGGACAAGTGGCAGACACTCAGCTTGCAAGCTCTGGATGGGTCACCACCACATTTTCATTTCTTACTTAGACTTCATGCCACTTAAGAAACTTCCAGAACTGTGTGTTTGTTAGAGAAATGTCAAACCCGGCAATCTTTTCCTATCATTCTGCAAACCAATACAGAACGGGCTGGAGCTCGGTCAGGGGGTCTGCTCTTACAGGGGCGCACATCAAGCACACCTAACACGTCACTGCTACTGGAAAGTGGGAAACCATCATGAAACAAATGGCTGACGTCAACCATTTCATTCACAGACAGCATATTTAACGTTCTATAGCTACAGGAGGTGTCATTTCTATTCTCGGAAGGCTTCAGCAAACAGCATAACCGATGAAAATATGGAATCGTTTCAAATAACTTTTAAATCTTGTCTGGACTGTTGTCGAAATCCAAATGGTCACCTCCTCAAATGTACAACTTTTAAACCGATGGAGAGCCTGCACTATGAAGACTGATGACAAACTAAATCCAGTTCAGGGTCACTGGGGCATGAAGCCTAACCCAGCCGAACTGGGCACAGAGCAGGAGAAAGTCAGGGTGTAGCGCCAGAAGAATAAACAGAAGAGGAGGGTCAAAAAATTAAAACAAAAAAGTTACAGAGGGCTCAACTGTACCAACAGTGACGGATAAAACGAAAGAAAGACGGTGAAAGAAACACCATGTTTTAACAATGTGCGGTAAGCACCAAGTTTGGCAGGAGCTGTGAGCAGAGCGAGGCCGCAATGTTGTTCAGTGCCCTCCCAGATCTGGCATAGAAAACGGTGAGGGACCTCTTGGTCTGAGGACATAAAAAGAACAAGACAAGGAGTGACTGCCAGTGACAGCTAAACGTAAAGTGGAAGACAAAAATGTCAACTCAAGTACGACTTGATAGGCTTCTGACTCTTTGGCCTGTCAGGTGTTCCTTTCATTCAGTTGATGCTGGTGAAGGGAAACGCATTGCCTGTCGGTGACACTTGCAGGTAAGACCTACTCTCTACATGGACAGTACGACATTCAGACTGAGGGACCTGAGATGGCTTTAGAAACGAGTGAAATGTGACAAACCACACACAAGAGGATTTTTGTATTTCTTCACAATTCTCATTGACCAGTAAAATTAACGTCATGTGGACAACTCAGTGTGGCCTACAAAAAGGAGAGCCAGGGAGTGAGGCGTTCAAGGACACCTCTGCTGTGTGGCTGCAGATGGCTCTATCCCTGTGCACAGAATGGCACAATCTGAACCTTTTTTTAACAGAAATAATAACAAAGTACATTTGAAAAGCCCACTTTATCAAGACTTCAAACTTTATTAACACACTGAAAGCCACTGCTGACACATTTGCTCAGGTCCCACATGCTGACTCATCAGATTGCTTTCTTCCACAGACACAAAACGTCAGGAGGTCCTTGTGCAGGTGACAGAAAAAAAAAACGAGTCGAGTTGGAGCAAAGATGTGGGCTGAGCAGTGGGCCTTGTGTGAAGTCAGGAGTCGAATGAGCAGGGTCACCACTCAGGTTAATGTCCATCTTGTGGGGGCCACTCTTAATGGTAAGACAAGAAAACACACACTTAAAAACGACAAGCGAGAAGACCCAACAAAACACCAACGATTTGTGTGATGACCGCTCATTCCACAGAGTCACAGTTTTCAAGTACAAAATACAAAAAAGTATGTAAACTTGAACATGCTGGGCATCGTATGGTGGCAACAAGAAACCCTTCTGAAAACACAGAGACACCCAGTAG
The DNA here is from genome assembly GCF_900747795.2 of Erpetoichthys calabaricus. NCBI lineage: Eukaryota > Metazoa > Chordata > Cladistia > Polypteriformes > Polypteridae > Erpetoichthys > Erpetoichthys calabaricus. Next base: position 50,647,847 of record NC_041409.2, read on the forward strand.
TTGCATGACTAGACCCTCCACTCGTGTTTGTCCCACAACCTCACTCTGCACACCACTTTGTGTTATACAAGGCTTGTGCGACATTAAGCTCATCCAAAACCTTCTTGCACCTCACCTGTCAAATGACGCTTTGATAAAGACGTCAGACACGTCGCTGTGACCGGCAACTTTAAATGGCTTGGCACTGGCTGATGTCGACTTCTTCTCCTCCTCATACTTCTTAGGCTCATGCCCCAGCCACCCAAGGAGTACAATTTCATACATTTGCTATTTAATGAACGCTAAACAGAAAGGTGTCACTGCACAAGCAAATACAAAAAAGAACAAAACGGTATGAATGGCAGGTCAGTTTTACTTTGGTTTTGTCAGCCCAGGCTCAGGTAACAGGGTTGTAACGGCCGACCCCTTACCCAGCCAGCAGCTACACCTCCAAGACCTGTGGCCTGGATGAATTACTGAGATTGAATCTTAATATCAAGCCGTACCTCTAACAAATAAACTTTTCCCCACAATTGACAGTGTTTTAAAGCACAAAAGAAAAGTGGATATGTAAAAATAAGTGAATATATTAAAACAGAACACAACAAAACACTATTGCATATACACCATGTAGAATACAGTGGAACCTCGGTTCATGAACATCTCGGTACACGTACAAATCGGTTCACGACCAAAAAGTTCGCCAAACCTTTGCCTCGGTTCACGACCACACACTTGGTATACGAACAAGCCAGGTTCCCTTTCGGTTTGTATGTGTTTAGTCTCTCCCTGTGCATTTCCTGTACAGCAAGCAAGATAGGGAGCGAGAGAGCGTGACACACACACACACACACACACACACACACACACACACACACAGAGAGGCAGTGCGAGACAAAGCCAGACGCACACACACAGGCAGCGCGAGAGAGGGGGCTGGACGCATAAGGTAGGAAGGCAGTTAAAGAATGCACTGGGCTTGATTTTGTTTTCAGTTCTGTTTACAGCGATTGGTTCGTAGCGTGCATTGTTGCAATGTTACTTTTCTTGGTGGTTTATTAAATTACGGATTTTTCAAATATTCATTTTTTTCCCTGTGCTTAAAACTCATTAAAAAAAAGTGTTTTTAGCCAGCGGTTGGTAGAGCTATAGCGTGAACTATTGCAGTGTTAGTTTTCTCAGTGTTATTCAATGTTTTTACATTTAGTTTACTATTATGCTGTGCATTGAATTGTTTAATTAACTATATTTGTGCTTAAAAACTTGAAAAAAAAATATATTTACATACAGTTCGTACGGTCTGGAACGGATTAATTGTATTTACATACAATCCTATGGGGGAAAACTGTTTCGGTTCACGACCAAATCGGTTTACGACCAGAGTTTTGGAACGAATTATGGTCGTGAACCGAGGTTCCACTGTGTATATATATATATATATATATATATATATATATATATATATATATATATATATATATATATATATCCCTCCACCAGAGCAATACCGTGACAACACTATATTATTATTATTATATATATATTATATATATATATATATATATATATATATATACACACAAACACACACACAACAAACCGTCTCTTGCCCCTGTAACATAACAAACAACAACGAATAACAACAATGAATGAAACACGGAAAATGGCAATGGTACTGAACTTGAGTCCGAGTGTACAACTGTCCTGAATGCGGATGATTGATCATCTGATAAGAGATGCGTTCGTTTTTCCCGGATTAAATGGAGCAACCTCACCGTGAATCCTCGGCGCGTGGTGGATGATGTAATCTGACCCCAGGGTCTCTGGTGATGAGGGAATTGAAGTCAGTCCAGCAGAATGAAAACAAACTGGTGCAAAAGCGCGATGTGGAAAAACAGCAGGTAAGTTGATTCGTGGTGGTGAAAAATGGTCTCCGTCTTTCTCCTCTCTCTCCCTCTCGTTTCCTCCTGATTTCTTAAATAGTACTGCCAGATGTAATTGATCATTAACAGTTTTCCAATTTGGGGCTGCGGTCTCTTTCCATCATCCATCCCCCTTGTAATTTACGGGGACGACATTTACTGACGCACACAAACAGCAAACGGGACAATTGAAACAAAACGCACTCAGCACAAACATTGAACAACACTATTACTATGTAGCCACACTACAGGGTGGCACCTCCTCCTCCACACATGTCCACTTCAAATGATGGCAGCTGAACTCCAAGGTCTCACGAGACACCCACTCCCCCCAAAGTGAATCTGTCAGAAACACATCAGTGAAAGTAATCCAAACGTGATGATGATGATGAAAGGGACAGAAACAACAAGCGAGATGGTGGGCACTGCTTTTTGGGTCTTTGGATCCCCCCGGGTGTTCACTCCTGGTACGTCCACATGAACACTCAATACTGCACCAACCTGGAACCCAACAACAGGCAGATGAGCGTTCAGGCCATCACATCAACAGGCCTGACAAGATCTAAAGAACCACTCCTGTCTGTCAAAACACACTCAACGTGCAGTAAACATCTCATCTGACTGGGATCTCTTGGAAAACGTGTGGCTTGGCTTTGCAGCTTCTCACACACACACACACAGAATTCTCATTAACACTAGAACACTTTGAATAAAAACGCGCTTGTTCCGTTATATTTTGTGAAAGTGCTTATTTGATATTTGGACTTAAGTCTTCGCACATTATACACATGTCTACATTTTGTCGTTAGTAGTTTCACACACGTGAAATGCATGTGTTCCAAATAACGATATATTTTTTAGCCTATACAGCTCCAAGTACCTCACTTCCAGTTAAACAAGGCTTCAGCTGCTAGAGCTTTTTGCCATTTCTGCAGCGGTGGGAGGATGGGATAGTAGGCTGCTTGGGCTTAGACACATTTACAAGACAAAAGACACTGATGGAGAGGTGTGAGCGGATTTACGATTTTTTTCGTAGGCTCTGGTAATTCTAGTGTTAAAGCACTGAATCCATTATTGTTCTGAGAGGCACAATGAAGAGCTGATAACAACTAACAGAGTCCTAAGGCAGCCCCTTTGCGGATGTCACCGTGTGTTTGACACGTCGCTCACATCCGCATGTTTGAGGTCAGCCCGAGTGTAATCCTCATATCCTTCAAACAGTAATAAAGCTTTTCACAGGGTTACATCTGTGTTATGTCTGTGGGCGGGCATGTGCCCTGTCGATGATTCTTATCACACTGCTTGCACTTCACTCTGGTCCCTGCTTTGTCTTCAGATGTGCAGCACACAGGCGGCGTCTTCAATTGGCAGGACCCTGCACATCATCCTTCACAGGGTTTTGACATCTCTGAAGATCTCCTGCTACATTTCTTGCCTCGCCAGGACTAACAGAACAAAGTTGACAACCGGTCATTCAGTCCGACCAGCGGGTCAATGCCATTCTCACAAATGAGATCTGAAACTCCATCAAGTCCTCCTCTCAGACCCCCAGTGGCAATGCTGCTGCTCTCCACCCGTCTTAGTCAGAAGACCAGCTGGGAGGGCAGTCAGAGAATACCGGAGGACTTCTCCATCCAACTAGATTCTGAACTACTGTTTTTTTTATTTGTAACTACTATTTTCTCACAAGTGGAGTTACTTTCTGCTGTTTATCTTTCAACTTCATTTACACTCAGGAGGTGCTTCCATTTGCAGAAGCTATTAAAGATTATTTCATCGTTATTACTGCTGCTTATTGTAGCTGGATGTGTCACAAAGTTGGACTTGAGTTTGTCCCTGATGAAAGTCTGAACTTTAGAATTTCTGATTCTTGTTTTTATGCTGGGAATAAATTCTTTAGCTATTTTGAACAGGTCTCTCTGCTGACTACAACAGCGTATTTAACATTAAAGAAAGGTTTGCTGATGACTCTTCTTATAGTGAAATATGGCACTGCTGTTTCTGTTTGGTCACATCTAACGAATTCATCAACGACATTTCAATTACGTATCTTGAAAATGTAATCTAAATATAACACAGACCGACTCTGACACGACCAGCTGTTCCTGCCTGGCGTACCACTGCTGGCTGTGTGTCTTCTTTTTCTTCAAACACCCCATGTTTGTGTTCAGACTTTGTGACCCTGAGTACCAGGATACACCACAAGCATCGACACTGAGCTTTGGTTTACGGAGAAGAGATCTCTGCTCTGCCTTCCTAATCTGTGACTTTCACTTCTAAGTTGTTATTAGGGCGCCAGGTGTTAAGTCTGCTCAAGAAATGTGATTAGAAATTGTCATCTGGACCCTAATAAATTCTTTGACTCTTCAGACATTGTGCAACACCATGGGCTCATGAAAGCAACTGACTGAAGATGTGAAAATTAAACTAAGTGATGTCTACAAAGCAGGAGAACACGATAAGGAAATATCAAAACAATTGCAGCTAACAACTTGTGCAGTGCATAATGACATTAAAAAAAGCAGTTATGGTGGAACTGTTGAGGTCAGACAAGATCTGGAAGACCAAGAAAAGTGACAAGAGGGCACAGCATGTATACTATGTGAGGGTGTAAAGGAAAAAAAAGACCCCAAAGGACTGGCAGGGTCCTGATGAGAAAGTACTGTGCAGCGTTACTAACATGGCGTCCGTGGAAGAGCCATTAGATTGAAACCTTACCTGCAATCTAAACAAGATCTCAAGTATCCAAAGAACATCTGCATTAAACCGAGGCATTTTGGGACCAAGTGCTAATGACGGTTGAAGCCACAACCACAGGGTTTGTTTGACAAAAAAAGGTGCATTTGAAGAAGAAGAAAAAAAAACACCACCTTGCTAACTGTCGAGGAATCTGTTAAGCTTCAGAGTGAGAGTACCCAGAAGAATGGACTCCACGAAATATCAAGAGATCCAAGAGAACAATGTCACACAGTCAGTTAGGCAACCGAGACTGAAAAAAGGACTGGGTCTAAAACGAGAAAAAGATGCAAAATACACCTGGACATGTAATGTGACGTACCTCAACAAGAACAAGGTGAATGTTTTGGAATGGCCCTTGCAGACAACAAACTTGAACAGCACTGAAAGTCTGCATGTAGATCTTAAACGTGGTGTGGCAGTGCAAGAATCTCTCGGAGATGGAGGTTATCTGCAAGAAAGAAGAGGGACAAATGTCCAAAACAAGAATTCAAAAAACTCTAAAAACTGCCTACAAGAAACGCTTGCTTCAAATATTAACACAATATACTGTTTGGCAAGAAGGTCCAAACTCCTACATGGAACTGTAAATACAGTATGAGTTATATACAAATATATATATATTTATACACCGTATGTTATATTAACAGACATTAACTGTCCTGTATTTATCCTGCATGTCCACATCACATTACTAAGCTCCTCATAACGTGATTCTTAAGGGAGTCGACCCCAACTACTCCTGAAATCAGCAAAGTGGCTATCACTCCATGCACTCCAAGCTCTTCCCTTCACTATCATTATCTAGGATCACTCTTTAAACAATTCCCCATCGCCCTAAACCAACATGAGCGCCACGGTTTAACTTACACTGTGTGATCGGAGTGCCTCCCCAGGAAGACAAATGAAAAGGGCAGCACCCCAAACTCCCGGCTTTCCTTGCACCAGCCTGGTCCGCTCTGTGGCTCAACTTGTCCTTGAATCATCTTCTGGTGCTCACAGCTGACTTGTAGTGGTCACCACTAAGAGGGCTCCAGAGTTTACCATTCTTGTACCTCACACATTTATGTTGTTTCAATTAAGCACATTTGTTTATTTATCTTTAAAAGGAGTTAACAGCTGACAGCATATCAGCAAATACAATAATGTCCGCATTACACCTAACAAGAAAACCCCTGAGGCTATCAGTGTGCAGTCTTCAGAGAACTGTAACATGCTGCACTACACACAGGTGAATTACTGCTGCCAACAGTAAAGTCTGAAATGACGAAATATCAAACGTGACCTACTGAGAGGAGACCTAAATACGCCTCAACGCTTACACATCTCACATTCCATATTCCATAGCATCGCGTATGGTGCAAACCATAAAGCAAGGCGTCTCGAGACAGACCCTTACATAACTGTACACCCGGGCTACCAGTGTGCTTAGGTTTAGCTTGTGCGAGTCAGAAATTTCCATCAAAATCACACACCCGGGCACAGTTCAGTTCCATTAGTACGTGGGTGGCTCAGGCTCCTTAAGTGCCCTTTGCTTCAGTTCAACATGACCAGAGTGGTTTTTTGGAGAAACAACATCAGCTCTTGAGAATATACAAGCACAACTAAGACAGCTAAAACATACTTACTTCATGCTGCAAGACCACCGGTGTTTAGACTAGAGTGTTACCTAGGATGGGCATTTAGATATGTAGAGAGAAAATGTAAATGTCAAAGAAAGTTGAGCATTATTTTGATACTGGACTGGCAGTGCCTACAGCCCACTCAGGTGTATCCGTGACCTGTTTGAGCCTAATGGGAACACGTCAGGTCTCGGTCTCGAGTCCAGCATGCACGCGGGAATGACTCGTCCACCTCCATACCATCGCATGACAGTAAGTTTTGCTTCATCTCATCCCACTGTGGATAATACAGAGCAGACATTTACGTTTACACACATTTCAGTCCTCTTCTAGCCGTAGGCTGAAACATTGAGCTGTTCTCACATCCTGCATGCCAGAAACACATGAAGAGTGGAGGGGCGAGTACACTGAAAGTAAAAGAGCGGGAGACACGGAGACGCAGTGACAGGACAAGAAGGCCCTCTTGCTAAATATAAGGGGGGGGGGGGGGGGGAGATTGTCACCCTGCACCTCTCTGATGTTTTGCATTCTTTTTCTTATTTTTTAGTTTTTATGATTCATGGCCTGGTCATGTAAAGTTTAATTTATGGTAAGGACTTACTGTACTTTGATTAAATAGCTAAACAAGATGATGTCTGGCTACGTTCTCGGCTACAACATGAGGCAAGTCTCAAACAATGGCACAAAGGCAATAAGAAAGAAAAATTGGGCACCTCAGGATGAATATGTCTGTCATGTGTGGCAAGTACTGCACATGCAGAGCAACTAACCTCTCACCAATGGAGACGAGCTACACGTTAAATTACGTCCAGGCAACATGTGAGAAAAGCCTGCATGTTATGTTCACGCTGCTAACTAGGACGTGCAGGGCTGTGTTTTGGGTGCCTACAAGACGTTTTCCCCAGCAGAGTGCCGAACATTTCAGTGTGAAGTTTTCTGCGTAAGGGATGGAGGAGGATAACGAGCGAGAAAAGAAACAAGGCAAAGGGAACAATAGGATGAAGATCGCCATTAGACAAGCAAGGGAAAGGTGACCATACATGCATGTATCACTATTATGCTGTTTTAGTATTTCTTGGACTCTGAAACACTGAGAAAAGACTTTGTTTCCAGACATGTCTACCAAAAGAAAATTAAGCTGCTAGCTTAACACTGATTGGTTAATTCTAAAAATGACCTTCTGAAAATGAATACCCATCCTGGGCACTTAAGGACCCAGACACACTACAACTAGCTTGTCTACCCAGGCGTCTGTGTCACCGCTGTGCAGCCATAGTAGCCCTTTGTCCAAGATTACATTTTTGACCAGAGAACAAGTGCAGTTCAGTGATTTACGGTTCTGTATTTCTTTCTTATAATCAGATGTTTAATAAACGTGTTCACAGATATAGAAAGGAAAACATAAAAACTCTTTTTATGGCTCCTATCAACATTTAAAAAAGCTTTTGAGACTTAGTAAAAATGAAAGGAAACAAGTGTCATCCAGCAATTAGAGGACACCAAAGAACAATGAAAAAGACAGGGAGCTCCATGATAAGGTAACCCTAGCCACCTTCTGACCAACACAGTTGCATTAAGAACTGGATGAGATGTTCATCAAGATGCAGAACATTCCAAGAAGGAGTGGATCGAAGTGATGAGTCCTGGCATTTCCTGTGGGAGACCAGTAATAGCAGCTTGAGTGATTACCCTTATGGCAGTACAGGGAGGGAGGCAGTGGAGAAACCCAAAAGAAGGAAACCCTGAGGGGCTGGAAAAGCTGATAATTGATTGATTATCTGGGAGTGAAGTGGAGTTTTAGAGTGGAAATAATAGATCGTTATTTGGAACACACTAATTTCATGTGTGTTCCGTTTCTACAGTAATCTGTGTAAACACATTGTTAAAGCAGAAACTTTTTCATATTTTAGTAATAAATGTTACAAAATGTAGGCATAAACTATAGAATGTGTGAAGCATGAAGTCCAAACATCAAATTAACACTTTCACAAAAGGTTCAAGAACAGTACAACAGCTTCCGTGGCGTAGCGGTAAGAGACCTGAGTTTGATTCCCCGTTGAGGAGAAAGTGTTCTATTTTTTTTCTCTTTTTCACCTCAAACGGACATAAAATTTATAAATTGGTATGCACTGTCAGTTAATGAGATCGTTATATTTTCATGTGGGATGCTTCTTTTAAAATATTTTTTAACAATTAAGACTGCAATTAACATGAACAAGTGTCCTTATAACTGTTATTTTTAAGATCCATAACACACAGACAGACAGAACACTGAGTAATAGAGAGAGACAGACAGAAAAGTCACTAGATATATAAACAAACAGGGAAGGCACATGTACTGAAAGAAAAAAAAGATCAACATGTGCGTTGATCTGCTGCACTGAATAAGCTCACGCGCTCTAACATCTGCCCCCACCCACCCCCTGATCTGAATTTAGAAACAGTGCAAGTACAGACGCAAACCAAGTGTAATCAAGAGTCCCCGGTTCGATCCCCAGTCACTCCTATATTTGCTGTTTTCAGTAGTAAGCTGCTCTTTTTGTTAATATTATACAGTACACACATACAGTGCATCCGGAAAGTATTCATAGCACATCACTTTTTCCACATTTTGTTATGTTACAGCCTTATTCCAAAATGGATTAAATTCATTTTTCTTCCTCAGAATTCTGCACACAACACCCCATAATTACAACGTGAAAAAAGTTTACTTGAGGTTTTTGCACATTTATTAAAAATAAAAAAACTGAGAAATCACATGTACATAAGTATTCACAGCCTTTGCTCAATACTTTGTCGATGCACCTTTGGCAGCAATTACAGCCTCAAGTCTTGTTGAATATGATGCCACAAGCTTGGCACACCTATCCTTGGCCAGTTTCGCCCATTCCTCTTTGCAGCACCTCTCAAGCTCCATCAGGTTGGATGGGAAGCGTCAGTGCACAGCCATTTTAAGATCTCTCCAGAGATGTTCAATCGGATTCAAGTCTGGGCTCTGGCTGGGCCACTCAAGGACATTCACAGAGTTGTCCTGAAGCCACTCCTTTGATATCTTGGCTGTGTGCTTAGGGTCGTTGTCCTGCTGAAAGATGAACCGTCGCCCCAGTCTGAGGTGAAGAGCGCTCTGGAGCAGGTTTTCATCCAGGATGTCTCTGTACATTGCTGCAGTCATCTTTCCCTTTATCCTGACTAGTCTCCCAGTTCCTGCTGCTGAAAAACATCCCCACAGCATGATGCTGCCACCACCATGCTTCACTGTAGGGATGGTGCCAGGTTTCCTCCAAACGTGATGCCTGGCATTCACACCAAAGTGTTCAATCTTTGTCTCATCAGACCAGAGAATTTTCTTTCTCATGGTCTGAGAGTCCTTCAGGTGCCTTTTGGCAAACTCCAGGTGGGCTGCCATGTGCCTTTTACTAAGAAGTGGCTTCCGTCTGGCCACTCTACCATACAGGCCTGATTGGTGGATTGCTGCAGAGATGGTTGTCCTTCTGGAAGGTTCTCCTCTCTCCACAGAGGACCTCTGGCGCTCTGACAGAGTGACCATTGGGTTCTTGGTCACCTCCCTGACTAAGGCCCTTCTCTCCCGATCGCTCAGTTTAGATGGCCGGTCAGCTCTAGGAAGAGTCCTGGTGGTTTCGAACTTCTTCCACTTACGGATGATGGAGGCCACTGTGCTCATTGGGACCTTCAAAGCAGCAGAAATTTATCTGTAACCTTCTGCAGATTTGTGCCTCGAGACAATCCTGTCTCGGAGGTCTACAGACAATTCCTTTGACTTCATGCTTGGTTTGTGCTCTGACATGAACTGTCAACTGTGGGACCTTATATAGACAGGTGTGTGCCTTTCCAAATCATGTCCAATCAACTGAATTTACCACAAGGTGGACTCTAATGAAGCTGCAGAAACATCTCAAGGATGATCAGGGGAAACAGGATGCACCTGAGCTCAATTTTGAGCTTCATGGCAAAGGCTGTGAATACTTATGTACATGTGTTTTCTCAATTTTTTTATTTTTAATAAATTTGCAAAAACCTCAAGTAAACTTTTTTCACGTTGTCATTATGGGGTGTTGTGTGTAGAATTCTGAGGAAGAAAAATGAATTTAATCCATTTTGGAATAAGGCTGTAACATAACAAAATGTGGAAAAAGTGATGCGCTGTGAATACTTTCCGGATGCACTGTATGTGTGTACTGTATAATATTAACAAAAAGAGCAGCTTACTACTGAAAACAGCAAATATAGGAGTGACTGGGGATTGAACCGGGGACTCTTGATTACACTTGGTTTGCGTCTGTACTTGCGCTGTTTCTAAATTCAGATCGGGGGGGTGGTGGGGGCGGATGTGAGAGCGCGTGAGCTTATTCAGTGCTGCAGGATCAACGCACATGTTGATCTTTTTTTGCTTTCAGTAATAGTGCCAGCATAAATCCTCACCCGATCTGACGCTGTTCATTTTCAAATAATATTGCATTAGTGCGATGATGTTTTCACATATATTGTCTCTTTCTTTCAGGTGTGTAATAGGAACCACAGCATAGAGAGAAGCTATGGTTGAGAGAAGCTGTAAATGTAGGAAAGACTATCCTTGCGTGTGTGTGAACAGTTAACATTTGAATCTGATGATTGCATATAGCGCTGAACTTACTGCTCTGTACTATTCTATCCTCTGCATGTCCTGGAGTACAAAAGAAACAGCATACAGCAACATGTGGGGATTGGCAAGATTGGGGGGAAAAAACACGCAGTCACTGATTACAACCGCAAGATGTTATGCGAATGAATATGAATAATGTTGCATCCGTGCCAAAAAGTTTTCTGAAATGTACTATACAGGTCATAAAACGAATAATTCCAAATGTCATATATACTTTGACATCATACACCATAAGGTGCACTCTAATTCAGCGTGAGCAGGAACACTCAATAACACTGAATAAGAAAAAAAATCAAGTGACGGTGAGATATGAAGAAGTCTGATTCACCAGCGTTTGTGTGTCAGCTTTAATCCCTCCATATGAGAGAATGTCCAGTTCCATTGTCTCAAAACACCACTCACATCTATTATTCCGTTTTAAATGAAAAATAACAGCGTCAGATTCCTGAGGGGTGGGTGGGTGGTTGGCGGTAGTATAGTATAAAAGCCAAATGTACCACACGCGTCCTACAACCATTGCTGAACTAAAATGGAGAATTGAAGAGGAAATCGCTGGCATTTTTTCCTGACATGTGATGTAGAGCAAAGCAGAATTTCCACAACAGGCTGTCAGAAAGTGTACGGAGAAATAGAAAACACCTTCATGAGGTTTTCTTCAGAACCTAAAATGAATACCATCGTTAATAGCACATCCTGTACATTTCATTAAAAGTATTTTGTAATGCGTTTATTCGTGCATTGAACGACAATGGAAAATTTGCCGTTTCCCTGCTCCACCCTGTATAAATAAAAAATACAACTCGGACAGATATTGAGACAAAAAGGTCTTGGCTCACATGAAGAAGGTCATAAATGGTTAGCTACCATGAAACCCACCCCTTACCATGACTTGTCCAAGAGATACAGTGAAAAATATTGTTTTCTATCACCATTCTTTATTCAATCTGGTCAAAACCTGATTACAGTGATTGTAAGGCTTATACTGAAATAGAACAAATGGAAAGAAAAGCTTCCTTCTTCCTGTACACCGTACATGCGTGTGTATCGTGTATGTCATCAGCACACACTCAGATTTTTAAACATTTTTCAAAGGTTAAAACCTTTGCTCTAGAACTATTTACGGGTTAAAAAGCCCTAATTCTTCAACATTTTAACCTTGTGCAAATGCAATTTTAGAAAAAAAAAAATAGACCACTAAATTGACAATAGTGTTAAAAATCCATAAAAATACATTTAAGACTTAACAAAAAGAAAAAAAAAAGAAAAAACAAAAAACCTGGATTCAAGCCACCACGACAATACTGCTCTTAACAGAGATACAGGTGCGCTATCAAGTGGTTATGATTGTTACTGCAATTTCAAACAACTAACAGTAGAACAGGAAACGTCCAATCAGAGGACAACAATACCCTCCCCTACCCCCCCCACCCCATCTCACTTACAACAGAATCAGAGATAAATCAGCTCTATATACAGTATACACGTGTCACGCAGCGGTTAGCTTACCTTTGGCAAGATTACTTACATCTCTTCCTGTTAAATTTCTCAGCTATTTAAAATATACACTAAATGCATAAAAATAAACATTTGGCATTCTCATTTCTTTAAGTCTCAAGTTTAAAATGGAAGCTCTTCAGGTCTCTGGTATCTTAACATAAACGGGGGTCCTGATATCACCTTAACTCATTCAAAAAGAAATCAGACCAAAGAAAGCGGGCACTCGTAGGTTAAACGGACTCCAAATTAAACAGAAGTTTTAAACGCTTCAGATCCACAGGTCTCTTCTCATGTAGGTATCAGATACTGCTCTGGGAATTTAAACAGCTAAAAAACAAAAAAAACAAAGCACGGAGCAAAGCAGATCCTCATTCCCATTTGCCACCTCCAATATATTATATGATTTATATTTTAATTTTCTATACTGCAGTTTTCAAGTTAATGAGTTAAGACTTTCCTAACTCAAATCCGTTCTAAAGTTCAATCTCAAAAGTTTTCTGCAAATCACTAGAAAAGGGGTTTGTCGGAGAAGGAGAAGTGCGCTGCCGGGATCGGCTCTCAAGTGCTGCCCACTGGGCTTCAAAGGGATCCACCTGCTGTGCAAGCGTAGGCTGTCCCCAGCTATCTTCACCATTAAACGTGGCAGTGCCATTCAGATGCTGAGGCTGCTGCTCAGGCTTGAAGAATGGACTGGCGCTCGACCTTCCATCATACTGAGGAAAAGAGCTCTGTTTGGAGAAATTGACAGGGGACGGCTGGGAGGCCATCTGCGGGTGTGTGGCTGTGCCGAAAACATGTGCAACCATCTGAGACGGGGTGATGCCAACCACAGGGACGCTGGGATGAGCATAGGGAATGCCATTAGCCACTGGGTAGCTCTGGGCAGGAGTGGGGATGAAGGCTGGTTGATGTCTTGGGGGAATCAAAGGAACGACAGGAGGTTGAGGAGCCATGAAGGTTCCGACAGGAAATTGCTGTATAGGTGGTGGTATGCTCATTCCAGAAGGAGCCATTTGTGGGTGCTGTTGAGCTCGAATCGTCTTTGATACTTCTTCTAACCAGCGATCCGCTTCTGAGGGAGTTCTTTTGTGATTCGACCCTGCTGCCGCCATTACTGTTGTTGATGTTATTGCAATAGGGACAGAGGGGTTTGTCGTAACTTCATTCTTCCACTCGCCAGCTGTAGAACCCAAAAACAAAGTTAATTAACTTTTCAGTCTTTAAAAAAAAAAACAATCTGTTTGTGTTGACAGCTGTGTAATTGCGCCCAAACTCATTAACATGCCCTCCTGGACCAGTGGAGTATCCTCTTCGTTTTGTCGCAGATCACAGACAAATTCTGCACAGTGCTAAGAAATTTGTATTCAGTGAAAAATGAAGACTGTAACTTGATATCTATGCCACTGACATGTAAACTTTACAAAATCATCCAGGGATACAAACAATTCAAAGGAGGAAATCTATGGGAGCAAAATATACAAGAAAACGCCATCATGGAAAGTTTGAAGAATTTTTAAAATATCGAACAGTAATTTTTTGAAGCAAAATCTCATTATTTGATTTGTCCATTCATAAGTCTCCTCTCAGCATCAAAGCAAACCTTCACAAGAAGCAAGTGACTCTTCAGACTGACAATCACCTAAATGTTAATATTGTAGCAATCATCTATACGATTGTAACAGAAAATTATATCCAGCATATAGATTGATACATTTTTCTTATGTCTAACAATATAGACATCAAAACAATTATCTAATCGTCAAGTGCAAGGAACCTGGATAATCCTGTTTTTACTTCCAATGAGCTTCACTGAGATCAGTCTTCATGACTTAACTACCTACATATGCTTGATTTCTTTCTTGTTTGTTTGAAAATACATTTATGTGTCCTTTGAAATGTGAGAAAACGCTGACAAAGCTAAAATGGGGACTATTTCACTGGAGAGTCAGAGGCTATGGAGACCATGTCTCTCAAAGGTCATATTCAAACAGTCTGTGCTGTCTGCCATGGCCATTCCATCCAACTAACATACAGTACAACACCACACTGTGACAAAGACCAAGTTAGAGCAAAGAATATAGAGTATTAAGGGGACAATAGGGTCACCACAGGACTCTATTTTAACAAAAACAAAAGAATGGTATAACCCAATTTCCATCCATCCAGCAGCTACGGTTCCAGAAAATTTGCTTCCAGGTGAAAGCAAGTTTGCTACAAGTAAGTGAAGCATAGCCTTGAATGATAGACCAATAATTATTATGGACTCTCCCAGATGATCAGTAATATTCAAGGTCAGTGTTGACAAAATTCCACCTGAAGGGGTATAAAGCTGAAATAGTAATTAAATGTAGCAAAAAGTCATCTAGAGAAGATTGTTTGGTTTTATTCACTATATGGCCACAAATACTCTAATATAAAATGAGACTTATGAACTTCAGGCATTTATTCCCCTTAAAGCATGGTATGAAATCCCAGCCATTGCTAATGTCAGAAAAGAAAAAATACAAGCCAGACAACTGATCAAAACGAATCACCACTGAAATTAAACAGTGAGCACACAAATGCATACAACTGATTATTTTGAACAGGATTATGTGGTTTGATATTATTAATGTCAGGCATTTGTTAGTTGTATATTTTGCACACTCAGAGCAATAATCACAAACAAGTATTTCTTGCTGAAATGAGTCAACTTACATAAACCACCACAGAGGGTCAGCTGTTTGCATATACAGTATGTGTGTGTGTATGTGTGTGTGTGTGTGTGTGCGTGTGTGTATGTGCGCGCAGACTCCAATAAACCAACAGTTCTATTAAGTGGGCTGAGTTGCAGTCAGGGCTTAACAACTTCAGCAAGTTCAGTCACGAGCGAGAGACATGGATTCAAGGAAACAAGATGTGAGACTGTTTTGATTGTACAGCTATGTACTGCTATATAATACAGCACTCCCATGTTCCTGTACAAGTGTGATCAAAAACTATGGTGAATGTTGCTGCTGAGTGCCATCCAATGGAAAGGCAGGGATCTTCAATATGGGAAGCAGCGCATCGAACCGTAGTAACAGTGTGACAAGTTTCAACTTGTTTGGTGCAGTCAGTCAGTTGTGAGCTACGGTTGAGAGAAGGTGTGTTTTAAACAAACAGCGCATTAACGTGGAATTTTGTTTCAAACTGCAAAAAAGTGCTCAAGAAAAGCACAAAATGTTTAAATTAGTTTATGGTGATGCTGCAGTGACCATTAAGACGACTTACAAATGGTTCAAGCAGTTTCAGAATGGTTGTGAATTGGCTGAAGATGAGGCAACATCAGGACGTCCTTCAACATCAAAAAACCAACAGAATGTTGAAACACTAAGCGAAATGATTCAATCAAACAGGCAATTAGCTATTAGGGAAATATCTAAGGATATGAACATCTCTTATGATTCTGTTAAAAAATGGTCAAACAAAAGCAACAGCGTTTGTCAATTTCATTGGAGCTGCGTGATCATACCGCTTCAGATTCCAGCTTTTTAAGAAATGTCATCACAGGAGATGAAATTTGGGCCTATGGTTATGATCCTGAGACCAAGGTTCAGAGTTCTCAATGGAAATCACCCAATTCTCCTCGTGCAAAAAAATTACATCAATCGAGATCTAGTATCAAGGTGAGGATGACTGTGTTTTTACACAGTCTTATTAGAGCATTTACAAAATGATGTGTGTAGAAAACGACCTGAGAAATGGGCAAACAGTTTCATCCTCTATCATGACAATGCTCTGTGTGGTACGGTAGTTACAGTCAAATAAAAACATTACTCTGTGTCCTCATCCACCTTATTCACCGGATGTGGCACTGTGTGACTTCTGGCTCCTCCCCAACGTCAAAATGACCATGAAAGGCAAGTGTTTGGAATTGATTGAGGATATTGAGGCATCCACGACAGGGCAACTAAAGACAGTTTTGAAAGAGGACTTCCAGAACTACTTCAAGAACAATGGGATAAGTGTGTTCAAAGTGAGGGGGTGGATGTGGTTTTGGTTTGGGGGGATTTTGAGGGGGGTTAATGACATTGTGTCGTTTACTGTAATACATTTTTTTTATTTAAACATTCACCATATTATTTGATCACACCTCATATATATGTGCACACACAGAAAAAAGGATGGTTTATAATGACTTCCTACCAGTGTTAATCTTCTGCTGGCCTAACTTGAGTTTTATTAACGATATGAAAAACTGACTTTACCTTAACACCATTTGTAATACTAGACTGTTAACATATATCAGGATGCCAAACTAAGAACCCTAGAGGGCCATAGTGTCTCTTTTTTGGTACCAGTCATTTTCTTACTTAGTGACCTATTACTGCTTACTGTAATTTTCACTGACTTGTTTTTTAATATTAAGAACTCGTTACTTTTTTTTTTCAACCTGCAGCTAAACAATAAAGCCATGCAAATCAAACTTTCAGTGAGATACATAGAGAGAGAGAGAACTATATAATAGATTCAACTTTATTTGCTCCCAGGGAGACATTTGGCTTTTTACAGAGGCTCAATAAATAAATAAATATGATTATAACAAACAATGTTACCATCCCACCACACCACAGCATAACAGAGCTGCAGAAGAGGAAATATCTGGTGTGATAGAACTAAGAAGTCCATCCATCCATCCATTTTCCAACCCGCTGAATCCAAACACAGGGTCACGGGGGTCTGCTGGAGCCAATCCCAGCCAACACAGGGCACAAGGCAGGAACCAATCCTGGGCAGGGTGCCAACCCACCGCAGGACACACACAAACACACCAAGCACACACTAGGGCCAATTTAGAATCGCCAATCCACCTAACCTGCATGTCTTTGGACTGTGGGAGGAAACCGGAGTGCCCGGAGGAAACACTCGCAGACACTGGGAGAACATGCAAACTCCACGCA
Source organism: Erpetoichthys calabaricus (assembly GCF_900747795.2). Classification (NCBI taxonomy): domain Eukaryota; kingdom Metazoa; phylum Chordata; class Cladistia; order Polypteriformes; family Polypteridae; genus Erpetoichthys; species Erpetoichthys calabaricus. Next base: position 50,665,185 of record NC_041409.2, read on the forward strand.
GGGAGGACCCGGGAAGCGAACCCGGGTCTCCTAACTGCAAGGCAGCAGCGCTACCACTGCGCCACCGTGCCGCCCGAACTAAGAAGTCATAAAAGTAAATTCCATGTTTAACTTGGAGCAAAAAATAGGCCTCTAATTATATATAAAAAAAAGCATTACTAACTGTGATTCTTAAAAAGCAAATCTGTTAAGATTAGTGGACACTTTTTTGTCTTTGTGTCAGTAACCAGTTACTAATTATGAAAGTGAGTGGAACAAAACATACAGCCATGGCCATCCTCCAGTATCTGAGTTTGACACCCCAATGAAAAGCCTTTGCAAAAAAGAAAATAAAGAGTTATTAACCACATAACATTTTAATTTGAAACCATCAGCACTCCCTAAATCAAAAGGATGAAAGCTCAAACCTTTAGGGACAAGTCTTCATTTCTTACAGAAACAAATAATGCTCTTCCTGCATGTTTAGGAAGCCACTCACCCTTAATAGGTGGAGCCGGGACAGCCAGTGCAGCAGTGCCAACTTGACCTTGTGCCCAGGGGTTGGTGTCACGAGCAGGTAGTGGTGGGGGGATCAGGACAGCGGTACCTGCTGAGTTATCATGAGGCAGTGGTAATCCAGGCACAGCAGCACCATTCACTAACAACACAAAAAAAGGAAGAAAAAAAAAAAAAAAGTCAAGCTTTGGAAGACAGAAAGCACAGGCGACTCACAGGATGAAATGAAAACTGTAAAAGTAGGCCCAACAGTGAGCAGGTATACCTTGAGAAGCTGGAGACTGTGGAGAGGATACAGGCTTGGACATGGGCGCTGAAGAGAAGGGATCTTCAGGGGGAGCAATGAAGGCAGTGGCAATCTGGGTGCACAAGGAGCTGATACTGTCTGCCTCGCCCTCTACCTCGGGGACTGCCAGGGACAAAGGGAGAGGAGTGAAAGGACAGAAGAGGGAAGGTCAGGAGGAGGACTCACATCCATGCACAAAGATCACAGGTGCAGGGCAGCCAAGGTCACAGAAGTTCTACAAATCAGTTGTCCCTAAGTTCAATCCTATGGCTACAGGTTTTTGTTCCAACCTCTGCCCTAATCAATCCGTCATTTAACTTCAAACTGATATAAGTATTTAAACAGCTGAGACCTCATGTATAATGCCTTGCATAGAATTCACTCTAAAACATGGTGTACTGACAAAGCTGGAAATGTGTGTAAGCACAAAAAAAAATTCAGATGCATCAAGCTGTGCATAAAGAAAGTTCCACATACTTCCCCTTTATAAATCCCAAAAAACATGAATTTTAACACACATGCACACACCTACAGCCCCACACCAACTTCTGCCAGAATTTTGCCTATTTGAATATGCAAAGCAATATAAAAAGCCCCTTCCGTTCAGTTTATGTTACGATGGCGAATGCGAAATGGAGGTCCTGCTTAGTGAAGTGTAGGCAAGGAAAAATGTACTGTTTGGTAGCTTAAGCAGTGGTGTAAACAATAAAAGGAAATTGATGAAGCGGTAAAACATGGAGGAGGCACTCAAAAGTTCAAGTTCAAAAAGTCACATGGTACCCGAAATAAAAAAAGAAGTGGTAACATATCAAAGTCACTATGAAAAGGCAACTTTTGAAATTTCCACTTTAATCTGTCAGTTTATTTTGTCATTACAGTAGAAGTTGTAAACTTCATCTTAAAAATCTATGTTTAATTATTAGAGTTTTTAAAACCCCTTCGTAACTAAAGTAGCACGTTAAATGCTTCTTTTTCCAAGTGTCTTTAACAGGCTTTCTCTTACACCGACAGAGTGTGCAGGCACTGATCGCCACACAGAATGCATAACATTCATGATATTACAGTTCTCTGAGTCCCAGCAAGCATCGAGCGTGAAGCAAAAACAATCCCTGGATGGGTTACCAGCTCATCGCTACTGCTGTGCCACTGTGACCCCTCATGTTTAATTATTACCAGTATACATTATTTAAATGAAGTTAATTTATCTGTAAAGTATAATATACATACTTTAATCCACTTCTTCATAGAAATGATATCAAGTAAACATATTTAAATAAAAGTATGATATTAGCTTTACTGCATTAGATGTATAAACACCATTCCCAACACTTTTCCATAAACCATGCACAAAATCCCAAAAAGGAAAACTAAAAGTGACTTTTAATCATACACTTCCAATATTTAAAGATTTGTCATACTACTTTTTCTGAGGTCCAGATGCGGTAATATTTTGATTTCAACACTGATAAATCATTAAACACCTCTTACATTCCTCAGATTCTATATCCAAGTTTTTACCATCTGTAAAAGGTCCCGATTACTTTCACAGTCATACATCTTATCGAATTATTACCCTCATACAAGGTCAGATGATTATGTGACTACACTCAATTTGTTCTAGCCCTCACCAAAGATTCATCTGTTCACAATGTGCTCTATAAAGCATCAAAATAATGAGAACCTTACAATATGCACCTCATGCTCACTTATTAACTGTCAGCACCATTTGTTCCTAGTTTTGGCTTGTACTTCCATTTTTAAACTGAACTTCTTGGTCAATCAAGTTTATACTGTGGAAAAAACATGAACTAATAACATACCACCATTATTTATCCTGTTAATGATTTTCAAAACAATTAAAAAAAATAATAAGTCAATTTTGTCCTGCAATACTATGATCACAAAAGTTTCAAGCAAGTGCAGTCTGACTGTGGAGCATCTGTTCATCTGCACAAATCTGCAGATTTTTTTTAACTTCTGAGCTTCCTTGAGAAACAACTCACCAAAGCCACTTTAGCCTTGTGGGAAAAATTTGCTTGTGAAAGAAAAAATAAATGACACTACCCTACATAAAACTGCAGCTCTGCTGGTTACACAACCTGCCATCTTTACTACACCCAGAAAATTTTGGATTAAGGAATATCAGACTTTCTGATCTGAAGAAATTAGTAAAATTTGGCTGTCATTCCTCCTACCTGTCTACCAGAACACAGTTTTTTCATCTGTCTGTTGTATGAAATCCAAAATTCAGACTATAATCATGAAACTATAAGAACTGTCCCATGAATCCCAATACAGACTGATTTGTGGAAAAAAAAAACATTTGCACAGCCCATAGTTAACATTACATATCTTTACTGAAATACAGTATTTCCAGTTATTGTCCACTGTTAGAACTTTATATTAAGATGCATCTAAGACTTGGGAGATTAATTTCAAATCTTTACAGAAAATTATCATCTCTTTTCTGAGAGATGACCGTCCATTTTTTGCCCAGTCACAACTTGACCTTTTACTTTAAACGATATGCCAATAAACTTCAAAACAAGAATCCTTGTAAGAAGCAATGACTGTGTTTTTTCAATTCAGTACAATTACTGAAAAAAGCAGTAATACTCTTCTACTAGATACCGGTAAAAGTCTGTTTTTTGAAAGTCTCAGGTAGAAATGTGACAACTACAAAATACAGTTCAAGGCTCCATTCTACATGTACTGTCATTCAGTCTAAAACATTCATCAAAAGCATCACTCTAACAAAGATGTATTTCCTACTAACAATTAATGTGTTTCGTTTGTGGTATTTGGTGCTTTATTTTAGGCCAGCATATCAAGACCTCCGACCCACCTTTTGTTAGGTCACAGGGCTAAGTAAAGTGGATAGACAGGAACATGCTTTAAAAGTGCTAATAGTCTGAAATCATAAACAACTCCACTAAAATACATTAATTATATGAAAAATGTTTATGTTTACTTGACTCTGCACAATGTATCACAATAATCAGGTTTTTTTTCTTTTTAAACCACTGGATGCCAAATTATATAAAACTCAAAATGACAATTCAAAAGTCAGCCAGAAAAAATAAAGCAAACTATACTCTTTCCCACATCCCCCACCCCCCTTACCAGAGTTCTTCATGGGGAAGTCTGATTTGCGTTGCATTGTGGATGGCAGTTCATTCATACGTAGAGACAGCTGCCTTTTGAAAGGAGATGTTTTCTGACTCAGGGCAGGGAAACCTCTAAAAGAACCTTGGCGAGCAAGGGCTTCCATAGGTGCATGTCGTCGTGGGATAGCATGTGGGTTAGTATCCTGAGAGACACCTGTCTGAGGAGAGGAGACAGGAGACGCTGAGGTGGCAGTTGAAGCTATTGGGTTCACTATGGAGGGAGCTGTTGTTATAGGTGGAGCTGGGGTCTTCACTTCCACTTCCACTGTAAAATAAACACAGTATCACATTTATATCTTAAAAATCTATTATCCTTTTGCTCTACTTAAAGTTACTGTGCTATTTTGTTAAATTGAAAGTCAAAACATCCCAGCCTATTTAATTGTATATAATGGCTCCTTCTGTTTTCTTTAATTAACATGATAAAGCCAAGAGAATGTTCCACAAACCTGTGTGAAGTATAACATGCATAGGAAAATTACATGTTAACTTCATTGGTGTTAATCCCAAGGTTATGGTTATGCCCAAGTCAGACTTAGGGTGATGTGCAATGATCTGCTTTACAGTGGTAAGTCCTAGTAACTACTCGGAACAGTATTCTGCTGCCATCTAGCAGACGGAGTGACATCATGCTGCACAAAATCATGAATATTTCTATGCATTCTGGCACTTTATAATACCTCTGTTGTAACTAATCAGTATTTATTAGTTTGGTGGAGCCTTCAACCAAAAACATAATGGCAAGTGAAATGTCGTAAAGCCAGTTTTAAAAAAAAAACGAAACTAATCCAACTGCTGACCATGTGAATCGGTCATCAGATGCTGACATGGATAGTGAAACCAATGATGACACTTCACAACTGAACCGACATGATATGCCTAGTCAATTTGGTCTTGTGAAGCCTAACTTTGGTGCAACAGACACTGTGTGGTAAAAAGGCACAATGACTACTATTAAGTGCAAGGTCAATAAAGACATTATGCCCCTAAGCACGGTTCACAATGCAGCAAACTGTCAAAGTTTGTGTCAGTGGAAATCTGGAATTCACTGAGCTTTGCGCTGTGGTAGCCTACAACAACATAAGCTGAATGTCTTTCGTGTAGTAGAGCAGGCACTGACATTCCACATTCTCATGTACAAGCAACAAAAAAACAATATAAGAAAAGTGTGCAAAGAAACACACTTAAACTGTCCTGAATGCAATGTCAGGCTGTGTATTGGTGACTGTTTCAAAACATACCATACAAAGGATTTGTACCAAATCTCCATCAGTACAGCAGTGGGCACGAGGCAGAACTTCCTTACTATATTTATGTTGACATTTTGGTGTTTATATGTTTCTCTTACACATAATAACATTTTTTTCTTGTTAAAACATTAAATGTTTTTGACTCGTTTTTCCAGGGGAAAAATAATGCTAAGAAGGTTTATGGCTATTTCTTATTAAAACAATATATTGGTTATTACCAGATCTGTAACTTCGGCAAGTTATACCAGAGACATTAACATCTGGCAGCATCATGGTGTGCTATTGGAGTACCTGGAGAGGGAGCTGATGACAAGCTAGCCAAGGGTGATGTATTTTGTGTAAACTAAGATTTTATACAGCATTTTATGTAAATGGCTATGTATTTCTACATTAGTCTACTCCTCTGGTAAATGTACCACCTTTACAGACAGACTGACTGCATTCATTTTTGATAAACAGCAACGAGTTACTCTCTTTCCATTACTGGTTCACACATAATATGTACAGCCTATGTCTCTACAGAGCTACTGCTGCTGTTACACATATTCTAATAGGCTGACTCAAAAGTCAAGTCATGAACTCCCAAAATGTGGTCTGGAGTGCTTGTGCTAGCAGAATTTTCAAAATTATAAAAGTACGCCATTCTTAGCACAACAGCCCTGCATCCTGCTGTTTCCAACGACTTTATTTGTGACATTCTCTGCTCATCCCAGAATACCAGTCAGCAGCTATGTAATATGACTGATACACTTGTTTTCTATACACCAATGTTTAGCAATGCTTATAAACCACTGAACAGAAACCTTAGCCGAAGAGATAATGCAGTGTAGTTAAAAAATATTAGCCAGCAATGATATATATGCATAACTACATCAAATTTACAAATGAAGTTTCTGCTGTCATCTCCTGATTTGGAAGACCAAGTGTTTTACTGTTTAGTTCATGCATTAAAGATTACTTAACATTCTTAATGTGACCAAGACAGAAGCAAAGTAATGAACGTGAAAAATAATATGAAATGCAACCTCTATGTAGGAGCCTAGGCATCTAGGATGCTCTTCACCTTAGTAAGATGACTGGTCTCTAAACAGGTAGAATGAAATAAAGAGAGACTACATTTTTCGGTTAGCCTGAATTTATCCTGGTCAATTGCTTCCTTGATATACCTTGGAGCAATTGGACATTGTAGCTTAAGGCCACCTCTCCTGTCATGTTTAGGCTGCATGCCCTTTTAACAATCATTTTCAGGCAAGCCTTATTTCCTGGAAAACTCCTACCATCCAAGTCTACCTCTGCAGCTTCCTGGGCTAGGTCTAACTTGCGTTTTGCACTTGAATAGTTACAACTTGCATGTAGATGTCAGTTTATACTGGTTCTGATCTATTATGTGATGAGCAGAATAAGAGTCTCCGGTTCCATTTACGGTTAAGTTACAAACTATCTTGTCATTCGAATCTAAGATTAAAAACTCACGGAACAAAGAAAAAACTATGCATACTGTCAGAATGCTGCTTCTTTAAAAATATTTAACAGTGAATTATCGCATAAAATGCAAAAGACTGCAAATACACAGCACAAAATAAAATAGCAGTTCTTAACTCTGTTGATTTCTCGTCATTCCTGGGTATGCTTTCAATCCCATTACACCATGTTCAATCAGATCTGGTCTTAAGCAGCAATCTTTTGACAAACACGTATTGTTTAGTGTGATATCCCTGTACAAAGGCACCTTAGCACATATCTCAGAGTACAGACATCGGCAGTCATCCCTGAGTGACCAGAGGGAGAGACGCAGACACATAAACTTCAGGAAAATATAGAAGAGGTGCTTATTTCACCTTGTGCCAAATCTCAGACCAGTGCCAAGCAACGAATCTATCTATCTATCTATATATATCTATATATCTAAGTCAATGTATGTGTGTGTGTATGCATGTATGTATGTTCCAGCATCACTTCCGAACGGCTGGAGCGATTTTCATGAAACTTGGTACAAATGTTTTTCAATGGTCGACTAAAAATACTGTAGGGTGAAATCAGCTCTAACCCACCCCCTTCTAGGTAGGGTGGGGGGTGATCTTGCAGTCTTGTGTGCATGTTATCATCCAGTTGACACTCGGAACGACCACCAGAGGGTGAACTGGAGGTGCCTGCCAGCATTTTTTATGTCTGAGCGCCACCGCGCCCCTGATGCTTTTGAAATGAAATAGAGTTGGTCGGTTCCAAGCGTCAATTGGATGATAACATACATACAAGACAGTAAGACAAGTACATTAGCGAGTCTTCATTGTTAGTTAATTTATTTTTATTTTTAAAGTTGTGTTTTTTTTTTTAATTATATTTTTCTGAAACAATTAAAAACAAAAACAACACTTTATATTCCTCCCGGGCAACGCCGGGTATTTCAGCTAGTTCTTGTACACTAACACAATCAAAAACAAAGTTCAAAATAATTAAATAAATAAAAATTGAACAAGCAAGCAAACAAACAAATAAATAAATAGTCTTGATTTCTCTCCCCTCTTTATCTATCTATGTTCCTAAAATTTAATCCAGACAAAGAGACTCCACAGAGTACTATATCAGGATGAAAATGAGCTCACGTCAACGATTAACAATTTAACCTCCTTTTGCAAGCACTGCCATACCTTCTTTCTCATTACGAAACTGAACAATATTAACAGGTAAGTTGAAAGGTTTCTTCAGAACCCTTCTGTCCCAGATTCTTGCCTCCACTTTGATAGTAAGCCAGAAGACTTGACACTGCACCACTTTCATCATCTAATACAGAGCTTACAGAGGGTCACTATAAACTAACCCACAAAACAATCCGACAAACAGAAGAAGATCACTCACATCACTGTAGCCCCATTAAATATTGCTATGGGACTTCTGAAGCCGATCCTGGTCAATTAACTCTCTCATCCCCACACACAGGCTAATATGCTGCTATTCCAAAAATGCAACAGTACGTTCATTCACCTAATAACAAATCTTACATCATGGGGCAATGAACTTGCACATGACTGGCAACATGCACAGTGGATCCATAGTCCAGTCACCCTCCCTGAACCCCCACTTAGATAACTCTCTCCTAATTCCACCTGGGCCATTTTGCTCTCTTGCACTGCTCTTCTTAGCCAGCACTTTACTTGATGCTTTTCTTTCCTAGGTGACAAAGCAATGCCAGGATGTTGGTACCAGTAGAAATCTGACAGGTCTACTACAAGCATAGTAGAATAAATTTGATGCCTTAGTTTCAGATATAATAGTTTGGTCTAAAATCAGCAAACTAATAAATTGCATTAAAAAAGCAATTGTTGTATGTATCACAGACGATTGCTTTTTGTTGGTTATGTGTGTCCTGCAGCACTCTGATGAATATTTACTTGCCGTCACACTCACAGTATTACGTTATGGTTTTCTAACAGTCAGTACAGGACTGACAAACTTTTGAGTGCAATACTTTAAACGGATCTCCGGCAGGTATGCAATATAGTTTTAAGTCAAATCATTAAATAGTCAGTAGACATTTAAAACAATTACTAGACTAAAACATGAAGACAGACATGAAAGACTTTGGGATTTAACATAAAACTGTCATTCACTAAAAGGAATATCTGTCTCTTTTCATACTCATTTTCTAAATATGGTGATATCAAATACTGAAGGTGAAATACGACTAAGTATAGAGCAAAGTACCTGAATCACACTGGATCTGAGACCGAAACTATCAAAAGTTCTGTTGCAACAAAAAGCTATGGGAGACTCCACAAAGTGAAATGGTTTTCTATTTCACCCACAAATATTACACATTAATAACAATACTATAGCTCCCCCGGTCCGAATGGGAGAGGTACACGCTCCTCCAACTGGCGCACACTGTTTGAAGGAGCAGAAATATCCGGAGAAGCGATCTATAAAAGCAGCCATGTGAGTAGCGAGTACAAGGGGGTGCACACACCTCACTTTCAACTGCGCTTCCCCCGCAGCTAAAGCTCATTGGTTCTGATGCTTGGCCTCCAGTAAGCATCACATGTGGACCCAGGCCTCAGGTTGGCTCACGGAACCAGGTGAAAGTGTGGCATTTGGGTTGCATCTGACCCTGTGTGAGTAAACTAACACGGAGCTGAGTGATGTGTATCAGCTGAAGAAGCTAATGGTATTTTTTTTAGAGCCACATCCAGAAATCAGGCTTAAAGTGGCCAATTCCATTTCTCCTTCTCTCTCGCCCCCGAGTCTGCGTTCTGCTCCAGGTGTTATTTTACAGCTTCTCCTGTCAATTCTAAGTGAGGTTAGTTTTTGGTGATTGAACCACATGACAGAGGGGATTTACCTGTTAATAGTCATTGTGTCATGTTTAAACTTCAACTGCTGGGAATAAAATCAAATACATGCTTATTTGGTACATGGACTATACTTGGTCCAATCTTTCTGTTGAGGTCTACCTTATTGGGCTATACGACCTCACAAATGACCACTGCTCTTAATGTCTAAATAGTGAATGCGAATAAACTTGCATTTGCATCTGTACAGGAAAATTCAAATTGTACATGCAGTGTGACTTAATGAAAAAAGTATCTCTCTTTTGAAATCTAAAAACAAAAAAAAAAAATACACAAGATATGTTTATTATTGCTGCTATAGCTTTATGTTAATATTATTACCTACTATGCATTTGTTGTACCTAAAAGAATAGCACATTGAGTACAACAATTGTCTTTCTTGGAATATAAGAGAAACAGTACAGTACAATGTTACACTTTTTACTGAAATGATCAAACAGACGACACAGTATCTTGTTCAGTGTGCTTCTTGTGTTAACCTACTGGAGTATCTGGTAGGAAACTGACATTCAAATCAGAAACAAATCATGGATTCGATCAGGTCTAGAGATGACATTCATATAAATACCTTTCTTGGTTTCCTGCATTTGCCTCATTATTTCTTCCCTCTCTGCTTGCTCGGTTGCTGTGGTTACTCTGAAAGATCCCTCCCGGGTGAAAGTAGTTCTGTTGTTATCAAAAGTTGCTGTTACTCCACATTCTTTCTCCCTCTTCTGCTTCCTTTCTAGGCAGGCAGCAAAAGCACAACCTACAGCATGGCTCAGACGTTCTCCCTAAGGATACAAGGAGCAAACAGCACATTTTTTCCCTAAGTCTACAATTTACCAGCAGACAACAACAAAAAAAAAAAAGTATGCATATACAAATTTATCAGAAAAACAGCAGCATCAACATCATTATGTGACACGACTACAAATTAAGCTTTGGGACACACCGAGTCCTTCACAGCCATGAAGCAGTGGCATATCCAGCGACGTGTTGTACCATCCCTGCAGATGTAGGAGAAAGCTCGATCAAAGTTTCTGTCGGGTGCACAAAAGGACACCTTTTCTATTGTTTGGTCCAAAATCAGGTCCTGCCAAAAGAAATACCACTGTTTACTGCTGTGTTCTTTGAGCTAATTTCATTCAAACAATTGAACACCGAAAATACAACAAGATTTCTATTCTTTGCAAAATGATTGTGTAAGAAATAAAGGAGGAAAAAATATTTAAACCTGACATAGTTATGCTGTAACAAGAGTGTACTAACCATAAATACAATGTGCGCAACTTATATTTTGCTGAAAAATAGGTAAAGGTAATACCTAGATCTTGTCAAGACTTATTTTTCTGCAACATAAATTGACACTGTGCTGATGGACTGAAGAAGGCTCTCCCCTGAAGTTTTACCCATTTAACATTTTTCATGTAGCAGACAGAAACATCTGTGGCCATTACCTAATTTACACCTGCTGTTGCAAGGATAACCCCAACAAGAACCTCAAATTGTTTGTTTCAGAATGGTATTTGTTAATGTTACACCTTCCATGTTTTCTAGTTAAACTCTTGTCCAACTCAGTTTTTTGCTTGTCTTCTTCATAATCTGAGCATTTAACAGCTATTAAAACAGGACTGGGCTATCAAATTCAACACAAGGAGGGCTGCAGTGGCTGTAGTTTTAATTTCAGCCACTTTCTTCATTATCAGTTTCTGCTGCTAATGGAACAAACTATAAACCCTTGATTTTAATTAACTTAAAATATGTTTATTTTCTTCTATACTAATAAAAGGCAAAGCCCTCACTCACTCACTCACTCATCACTAATTCTCCAACTTCCCGTGTAGGTGGAAGGCTGAAATTTGGCAGGCTCATTCCTTACAGCTTACTTACAAAAGTTAGGCAGGTTTCATTTCAAAATTCAAAGCGTAACGGTCATAACTGGAACCTCTTTTTTGTCCATATACAGTAATGGACGGCAGCTCGCTGGCCGTGGGAGGCGGGGTTGCGTATCGCGTCATCACGCCTCACACGTAATCACGTGAACTGACTGTGAAGGAGAAAGGACGGCCTTATATGGCGTTCGTTTATAAAACAGCGGACAGGCTGTGTAAAGGCAGCTTCACAAAAAAACAGATCCTTAAATTGTTATTGGTATATTTTCCCTCAGTTTAAAAAGGTTTTCTTTTCTTCTTAATAAAAATTTAAAAGCAGAACTTCGCCGCTGCAAAGCGCGCCTGACTTTATTGAAAAGAAACTAAACTTGCAGCGCCGCTCTTCAATGACGCGCCGCTATTCAATTACACTTGCCTTACGCCTGATGAGCCAAGAATTAGGGCGAAACACGTGTCACGTACTCTTTGCATTATTTGACAGTAAACTATTTTCAACCATTCTATGATCTGCTTCTCACAACTGAAGGCACCGTGGCTGATGTTAGCTGACTTGCTGGCCAACCATAAGCGTTACCTGGTAGGTAACCACCCATATAATCAGATTGTGATTCAGACTACGAATGCCTTGAATGTAATTACCCCGATCTACATACTAGAGAAAACCTCAATGAAGAAGAAACAGTGTGTAAGCATACATATTAACACATGTGCAATTAAACGTGTGCATTTACGGGGTGATTTCTCAGGCTTAAAAGCTCGCCTTTTATTAAAAAGGTAAATGCAAACTGTTTTCATTCTGAAGGGCACAAACCACGTTGGATTTCAGCCGTTAAACGCGCAAAAATGTCGGTACACCAGATAAATAAGCGCAACATATTATCAGTTGTATTGTATGCTTACAATACATATAGAAATGTGTTAATCGTTAACTAATAGCCTGGGATGGTGTTTTTCGACTCGCGCCTTGATTTAAACGATTCCATGTCTTGGTGGGTTTGCGTAGCTTATTGTCAATATCTTTACACCTGTTTTTAAGACTTATTGACTGAAACGGGCTTTCACGAAAAAAGTTAGGGCTTTGCTACAGGATACACCCTCCACAAGTTAAGGAAGTAAAAATAAAGGTATATATTTCTGTTTTATTTAAACCTTTTAAGTTCGTATGCATAGCCCCATTTGGCTGTTTTAGTTTTTTTTTTTTCTTTCTTCAGTAATATTTAATCTCCTTAAAGAAAAACAACATATGCATTTTACTTTTTTGGTATCTCTTTAGTAATATTTTAGTGTAAAAGGATAACCAGTATTTAAACCTTTTATGTTACTTTATAAAGTTATTTTACACAATGTTGAAAAATTAATAAGAAAGCTGCATATTTTGGCAGCTGCTGCTTTAATTTTCAATGAAATGAAAAAAGCTCTCCAAAAGAAAACCTCAATGAAGAAGAAACAGTTTGCACTATCTAAAAAGGAGAAACCCTCATTTATAAAGGTTTGCTGCAGATGACTTAACTGAAAATAAATGAATAGTTCCTATGTGTATAATACATATTTATCTATTTGACTTATGCCTTTATTTCAGCAACTTGCAACATCTGAGGTACAATTTGTTACATTACTTTTGTTTTTTGCAGCACAGGCAGGTGAAGTGACTTCCTCAGGGTCACACAGTGGTGTCAGTACCAGGATTTGAACTGACAAGCTCCGGGTTTGCTGAAATATTACTGAAGAAAGAAAAAAAACGAAAACGGGCAAATGGGGCTATGCATACAAATGTCCATCCATCCATTATCCAACCCGCTATATCCTAAATACAGGAGCCAATCCCTGCCAACACAGGGCACAAGGCAGGAAACAAACCCCGGGCAAGGTGCCAGCCCACCGCAGGGCGCACACACCCACACACACGGGACAATTTAGAATCGCCAATGCACCTAACCTGCATGTCTTTGGACTGTGGGAGGAAACCGGAATACCCGGAGGAATCCCAGACAGACACGGGGAGAACATTCAAACTCCACGCAGGGAAGCAAACCCGGGTCTCCTAACTGGCACCTTTCACTGCGCCACCATACCGCCCGCATACAAACTTAAAAGGTTTAAATAAAACAGAAATATATACCTTTATTTTTACTTCCTTAACTTGTGGAGGGTGTATCCTGTAGCAAAACCCTAACTTTTTTCATGAAAGCCCCTTTCAGTCAATAAGCCTTAAAAACAGGTGTAAAGCTAAACTTGCAGCACCGCTATTCAATTACACTTGCCTAATGCCTCTCCTAAGGGGAGATACTGTGGGATCTGGGCATCAGTCAAAGCACCAACCACAGGCCCGATTAGAAACCGGGAAGCTGTGATTTGTCGTCTCCCTCCCATGTAATAATCACAGCCCGTGTTACAACGCACTATGTATGTATGTATATATGTATATATATGTATATGTAGATATGTGTATATATGTATATGTATATATGTATATATATGTTTACATAACCTCTTTAACATACTACTTCTCCGCTGCGAAGCGTGGGTATTTTGCTAGTCTTTAATAATAATGAGATGCAAAGCAAGACAACTGATAACTAAGATTGTATTTGTATCTTTCATACATGTCTCAATAATATATTTGACAAGAAAAAAGCGAAGGTCTAAGAAATACTGACCTGCTATAGTCCACAAAGCATTTGGATTGTGATCTCAGAAAAAAGAAGAGACTGTTGGGGCAGAATGAGAACACTTACAGGCCATTGCTCATTTACAAATACAGTTGGGCCAGATTTTCAAGCCAAGAACTTTATCTGGGCCAGACATTTTCAGCAGCAGGTAATGACAAATTTTAAATCAACACAAATGAATGTATTTAAAAACAAGTAATTTTCATTCATTGTTGCCCTTTTAAATTTGGTCACTTCTGAACAGGCAATAATGAGGTTGCCGGTTTGAATCCCGTAAATGCCATAAGTGACTCTACTCCGTTGGGCCCTTGACCAAGGCCCTAAACCTGCATTCGCTTTCCGGGGATTTACATTAATCTGCATCCAGCACTCTAAGCAGGTCCTCCAATTTACAGGGAAAACGTGCGGGTTGGTAGCAGGACTGGCACTCCAGCCAACATAAAAAAGCTCACTGTCCCAGTGTGGTGCTGAGGTGTCACCAAACACACTGGGGTCCCAATCCAGGTGGTTTGTTGTGTTCTGGGTATGACAACGCGCTGTACACAGCGCACACCCCCAACCTCTCTCTGGCACAGGCATATCAAAAATGTAAACAATAAAATAAAAAATTATATACAGTTAGGTCCATAAATATTTGGACAGAGACAACTTTTTTCTCATTTTGGTTCTGTACATTAGCACAATAAATTTTAAATGAAACAACTCAGATGCAGTTGAAGTGCAGACTTTCGGTTTTAATTCAGTGGGGTAAACAAAACGATTGCATAAAAATGTGAGGAAACAAAAGCATTTTTTTTAACACAATCCCTTCATTTCAGGAGCTCAAAAGTAATTGGACAAATTAAATAACTGGAAATAAAATGTTCATTTCTAATACTTGGTTGAAAACCCTTTGCTGGCAATGACAGCCTGATGTCTTGAACTCATGGACATCACCAGATGCTGGGTTTCCTGGGTTTCATTTTAATGCTCTGCCAGGCCTTTACTGCAGCGGCTTTCAGTTGCTGTTTGTTTGTGGGCCTTTCTGTCCAAAGTTTAGTCTTCAACAAGTGAAGCATGTCTCTGAACACCTCAGAATTCATTCGGCTGCTTCTGTCCTGTGTCACATCATCAATAAACACTAGTGTCCCAGTGCCACTGGCAGCCATGCACGTCCAAGCCATCACACTGCCTCCACCGTGTTTTACAGATGATGTGGTATGCTTTGGATAATGAGCTGTTGCACGCCTTCTCCATACTTTTTTCTTGCCATCATTCTGGTAGAGGTTGATCTTGGTTTCATCTGTCCAAAGAATGTTTTTCCAGAACTATGCTGGCTTTTTAGGATGTTCTTTAGCAAAGTCCAATCTAGCCTTTCTATTCTTGAGGCTTATGAGTGGCTTGCACCTTGCAGTGCACCCTCTGTATTTACTTTCATGCAGTCTTCTCTTTATGGTAGACTTGGATATCGATACGCCTACCTCCTGGAGAGTGTTGTTCACTTGGTTGGCTGTTGTGAAGGGGTTTCTCTTCACCATGGAAATGATTCTGCGATCATCCTCCACTGTTGATTTCCGTGGACGTCCAGGTCTTTTTGCGTTGCTGAGTTCACCAGTGCTTGCTTTCTTTCTCAGGATGTACCAAACTGTAGATTTTGCCACTCGTAATATTGTAGCAATTTCTCGGATGGGTTTTTTCTGTTTTCGCAGCTTAAGGATGGCTTCTTTCACCTGCATGGAGAACTCCTTTGACCACATGTTGTCTGTTCACAGCAAAATCTTCCACATGCAAGCACCACACCTCAAATCAACTCCAGGCCTTTTATCTGCTTAATTGATAATGACATAACGACGGACTTGCCCACACCTGCCCATGAAATAGCCTTTGAGTCAATTGTCCAATTTACTTTTGAGCCCCTGAAATGAAGGGATTGTGTTAAAAAAATGCTTTAGTTGCCTCACATTTTTATGCAATCGTTTTGTTCACCCCACTGAATTAAAGCTGAACGTCTGCACTTCAACTGCATCTGAGTTGTTTCATTTAAAATTCATTGTGGTAATGTACAGAACCAAAATTGGAAAAAAGTTGTCTCTGTCCAAATATTTATGGACCTAACTGTGTGTGTGTGTGTGTGTGTGTATATTATATATATATATATATATATATATATATATATATATATATATATATAAAAATAAACATAAACTGAACAGAATCTGATGTAGTCGCAATACTATTTTCCACTTTTGGAAAAAAAAACAACATTTTGCTCATATCTGACCCAGACACATCTAAAAAGTGCATAAAATCAAATAAAGTACACAATATTAGCAATAACTTTGGTTTCCCTTTTGAAATATGAGATCCTCCCCCAGTTTAAAGGGGTGGTCATGACAGGCAGGGGATTTGTTTTTTCATAGAACTTAAACTCATTCACACAGTTTTAATCACTCATGTGACCAAGGTTAAATTTGAGTCCCACAACGACGCCTTTCCCATGGAAATTGTTTTTTTTTTTTTTCCCCTCCAGGAAAAAAAACTACCCTAGTAAATGTTTAACAGCAATGCACTACGTATGGCGTGAAAATGGATTAGTACATTTATTTTAATGATTTGTCTTTAAAATATCAATGTACAGAGTTCTTGGGTGTCATGCAATTAATTTTTAACTATAATTATTACTATTATTTTTTGTTTTACTAAATCTTATTTTCCATGTTAATGAGCTCCTGTTGGAAGAATTTACTGACAACAGAACATATAGCACGCACGCCAAAACGACTGAAGTAACAACTAAAGAAGTGGCATTTTTTGATACCATTTTAACAAAGTCTACTGTCCTCCATCAATCACAGAGCAGCCTAGTAAAGCGACAGTAATACACCTGCAACCTTAAAACACAGACTTCATCACATCGCTGTGTGTGACAAAACATCGGGCAGGCGACTGCTCCTACATGTCTACTGACGGAAAGGTCAGCATTTTGCACGGAGTATCAGTTAAATCAAAAGAGAAATGCATGCAAACACAAGGAGACTGGTGACAATCACACCTTAGTGTGCCTGCACGAAATCAGAAGAGACAGCTGAATTCCACAGGGCACATATATCTTCATAACAGGGGACCTTTATGATGGGCAGAGGAATTTCAAATGTTTTGCAAGCCTACATTTTGTTTTGATGACCAGTTGCTCATTATTCTGACACAAGTGTAACCTGCCTCTCGTTGAAATTCACAGCTGTCCTGTCAGCCGCGCCGTGTACTTAGAAATATTTTCCCACACGCGTCTCCAAGTTTGATGTCATTTTCGCCGCGACTCCCTTGCACCCAGTGAGGGATATAAACTGGCCTTTATGCGACTCAGGGATATTACAAGGGGGGGTCCACACCGACACCTATGTTAACGTCACATCTGCTTTACAATAAAAAATGACCTTTTGCATTTGTTACAGTATAATAGTGTAAAGTTTCAATAATTTCATTCGCCACTGGCGAACTAAGCAGAAATGATAACCGCTAAAGCCTATTTTTGGTTTGTGACCATTTTAGCTGCCCTGGAGGGACCATGGGCTAGGCCACTCGGAGGTTGCTAAAGAGGAGATTGGTTGGAATGAAACTGCTCACTCTCTAGGACTGTTTGAGTCCTCTGAGTTAGCTGGTCATTTGGTGGTTAGTTTTACATTTCTTTATGGTTTAAGAAAGAAAAAAAACTATCAAGTATGTCAGTAATAATAAGGAAAAGCAGTCTGTTAAATTAGTAACAATAAATGTTTACCAATGAATAATAATAATAAATAATACATTTATATAGCACCTTTCTCATGCTCAAGGCACTTCACAGAGTTTAAGAGAACAGCAGATAGATAGATAGATAGATAGATAGATAGATAGATAGATAGATAGATAGATAGATAGATAGATAGATAGATAGATAGATAGATAGATAGATAGATAGATAGATAGATAGATAGATAGATAGATAGATAGATAGATAGATAGATAGATACTTTATTAATCCCAAGGGGAAATTCACAGCAGGGTATACAGTATATAGTACTGTACTAAACCAAATAAATAAAGAACAATAACATAGTAAATGGAGAATGAGTCTGGAGAAAAAAAAAATCTACAGCCACCTAATGTTCCTGCTCACCATGAAATGTTTTAACACTAGGACCCACATTAACAATATTAAATGCATGCAATGGCACAGAAAACCCACAAGGTTTCCTTGATATGGTAATCCTCAAATCTCTTATTTTGTTACCAGTGTTACCTTTATTCACTTTGTGTATTATAATAAAACAAAATGGAAGAGAAAGAAAAAGTACTAAAACATACGCACAGTAAACACAAATACCAACCTTTGTTTTATCATCGACAACCCTGAGTCCATCTGCTGAAACCCAGAGGACAGCTCTCACAGCCTTCTTTCCAGCCTTAATTGGATGAAAGAAAGAAGAAAAAAAAATTAACATAACATCAAGTGAAGAGATCAGGCACCACCACCCTTCCCTGCAAGGCATAATCCTCCTCATTCTGCCCTGCCTTGACCTGTAAGAAAGAAAGGTAATGTTCATTACAGGGACAGAGAAGAGGGAGACCTCCAAACCTTATGGGTCTTTGCTGCGCTGGCACTCAACTTTTAGTTTAACCCTGTAGACACACAATCACCAAACAGAAAAATTCAAACCATCACAAGAAAAACCAAACAAAGATAAAAACCTCCCCTTTGAAATGATCTTCAATTAACTGTAAAACAGTGGGAAAGGAAGGAGGAAGGCCAAGGGGTCACACCATGCAGAGGATGGAAAATTTCATTAAGCATTTCTGGAATTAATTACTTAATATAATAAAATTCAGACATCATCTTTATTAATAAACTCTAGTACTTACGTAAACCTTCAGCAGAGCACCTTTTGATTCACATCAAAGCAACTATGTTAGCCTAAACTAGCAGTGTCCACCGAGGGTTTACAGTAAAGGAACTCAAATTGCACTTCACAGTGTAAATCTCAGAAGCATCAACATGTGATGTTCAGAAGAAAATCAATTAATTCTTAAAAACTTAGTGAATTGTCAGCTGTGTTTTTAGGAGGATGCATGCTTCCCGAGTTGATTTATTATAAAATAATGCCGTCTGCATGGCTCTTAAGCCAAGAAAGCAGTTGAATGGCACTTTATATTTTAAATTTGCAGTCTCCACTTGGCTGTTCGTCCTACTTGCTCACAACATTTGGCCATATTATAGGGCTCAGCACACTTCTTTTCTAGAGCACTCTGAGGAGATAACATGCATTCTTTTGAACACACTTCATCCATCTGGAGGACAGCAGACACAGAAATCACCATTAGAATTAATTAGTGACAAAAAGGTGTGACGTCCTTGTCCTTCATAGCACCTTTGACCTGCACCCACTTACCAGACAAAGAAACGGGGAGAAAGTTGCAACTTACTTTTCCAAAGAAGCCTTTGAAGAACTTCCTGTCCTGGAGTGACAGAAGGGGAACAAGGCAGCAGAGCATTACTGAAGGAAGCTACACGTCCCACAGCTTCAGCCACATACACAATGGGGAAAGAAAGACAGCCCCCAATCTCCCTCAAAGCCCCTTCCCCCAAGTCAAAGGCAAAGCATAGACTCCAAGGTGAGAGATGAGATGGAACATCAAAGCAGGGAAAGCCATTCAAACGGCAGTGATCATGCACTCCTGTGGTAACTTAATTTCATCAAGAACAAGTTTTTAGTTCTCCAGTTAGTAGAATGTTATTCAGTTACAGGCATCACTTTAGACAGCCTACCTACGAGATAAATGTATTTAACATTAAGAGACAGAAGGACACAGACTACTACAAGTAGTGTGAGATTTAAAAACACTTCTAGCCACTGGGAAAACTGGAAGGGATGAGGGGAAAAAATGAGATACTAAGGAGTTCACAATAATGGTGGGAAAGAGGAGACACACCGAGTGAAAAACCTACTGTCTTACTCGCAATCATCTTAATCATCTATTACACTTAACTATCATATTGATCTTACCACCACTAATTCCAGATTAGTCCAAAAGGTGGCACTACTTACACATTCATCTGTTACACTGACTCAGACTGTAATGACTTGCAACATTACTGAAATCTTTTCAGAAATGAATGTATCTTCAAGAAGAGAGAAACAAGAGGATGACTGACTGAATTCCAGGCCTCCAGGCATCTGACAAAGCCGCTTGAGCAATAGGGTAGCCTTATATCCTAATCTGCCTAAGACAACTTCCCCAGCAGTCATTTCACAAGCACATTTTTCTTAACTAAGTAGCTTCTAAGTTCCCCTGCCAGAATATGCAAAATTAATACTTTATTACCTTACTAAGAGATGTCACTAAGTGCTGTATAGTAATCTTTTTTATGCAAAATGAAATGGAGCACATGATGGCAAACCAGTTCTCCTCTTCAACAGACACATTACCATCTCCTGCTTGAGGGACTTGTGGCTGAGATGTTATTTTGTTTCACTTATGTTGTATTTATAATCATAGCCTATTTACAGTGTACTCACTATGACTAAACCAACGACGGTTTCTAATGTCACAAAGAAACAAACAGATCACCTGCTATCCTCCTTTAAATGTGGAAATCTAATAACTTCAGGTTGACTTTGCAATTTATACATGAAGTTTACACTGGACTTAAAATTTAAGCAATTTTTCTCAAATGATAAACATAACAATTGCTACATACATACAGGAAAAGTTGTAATTTATGATTTGGAATGCTGTGTTTTTTGTTGCACCTTTATCCTGCCTTAACGCACACGTTAAGTTTAAACCAAATGTAAATGCGTAACCTAAATTTTATTCACTTAACATCGGTCCTTCTTAAAGTTCATCTAAACAACAAAACAATAAAAACAAAATCTTTATGTCCATTCATTAACTACTGTGTTATTGTAGCATGAACCTCAGTCTGTTAATAGTTAATTTGATGTGAATTTCAAATGGAAGAGAGTGGTCTTTCAAGGGTTAGAGAAAATATCAAGCATGCAAATAAAAATCAGATAAAGTAGTAAGGCAGTGTATTTTAAAATAAAACATTTCCTTTAACCTGCTTAAAAACAAAAACAGATATTAAAAACAAAATTAAAAACCATCTGAACACTTGACAATTATACATTAAGCAACTGTGTGGGAGCATTAAATTCTAAAGTCATTGGGAATTTAGAATCCAAACTAAATTATAGTATACTTTTCAATAAAATGAACTTGAAAAACAACTTATGTATATTGGTTGCAGGGTACATGAAATTTAGGAAAGAATGGTTTTTCTGAGTTCACCAAACATTAAAAGCACTGCTAGCAAATACACTAGCATGGAATTTATCTTTTAGAAAACACCAGTCTCCAAAGTCTCCCTGAGTAAACTCAAACAAAGCAAAATCTTGTGTGCGCCCAGCTTTTACATAAATGAATGTCTGCAAACACACCAACTGAAGAATACTTACCATGTGATGTCACTGAAAAAGGCCACACATGACACTGAATACCAAATGAACATTTTGGAATCATTCTAGCAAAGAGACCCACCACTTTCTTTTCATTCTTCAACAAACCAACAAACTGTGTGCAGAAAATCTCAATTCTCCTGTTCATTGGAATGCATGACTTACAGTGTAGATTTGGCACCAGCATTTTAGCTGTACATTACCTTTGACTGAACTGGAGAGGTGGTGTATCTCGTATGGGTAACCCTGAGCTGTATATTGTAATACAAATCCTCAAGAAACTGGTATTTAGCTTAAGATGTACTAAATACATCTTAAAACCTACGCAAATACCAGTAAATTAACAATATGACACAAAATAATTAGGATGAATTAAATATTTCATCAGATAATTAAGTATGAAATAATATTGCTTTCACTGAAAACCCACCTTTATTAGTCAAGTGTTTACTGCATGCAGACTGCAATATAGATTTACTTGAAATCACATTAACTTTATTACCCTTAGATTTGCTGATCTTCACTTTTGAACCTCATATTGTACACAAGTTGAAGTGCTAAGAAATAGTTTCTACAGGAAACTGTTAAATACATGCTTAAAATCAGGTCTCAGAGTTTTATTTCTCTTTTGTATTTTTTTCCTGGTTTTCAATATCACAGACGCACTGGTCATGTCTACTTCAGCTTGCCTTCTAACATTACGGCATTACTGCTGGTTACCTGCTCCTGCTCTAGGGTTACAGTGCTAACACAATGCATCTATTATTCAAACACACCTCTATTTTTGTACAGTGCCCAAGAATGTCTGTCATGAATAGCATGTTACATGAATATCATTACATTTTTTGTGACTTTAGCTATCTCAAAACACTAAACAATTCCAGAGATTTTACTTTCAGAAGCTGGACTAACTTTAATGTAACAAGCTGTAGACAAGGAGCCACTCCAGGGCACACTCATATACAAACCAAAATGAAAACTGACACAAAAGCCTTTAGGGATGATGGAAGAAAATCCAATGCATAGACTCTTGAGTGCATAAAAACACTACACAGACAATAACTAGGCTCAAGATAGACAGTTCCCTGGACAGTAGGTCCGTGAAGTAGCTCATTAACACTATACCATTATGCCATACAATACAAACATAAGCTTAGTTCTAGAAGTGCAGGTATTGATTGCATTAAGGGTTTTATTAGTAATAAAATAATATGTGGTCTATTACACTGCTCAAAAAAATGAAAAGAACACTTTGAAAACACATCAGATCTCAATGGGAAAAAATCCTGCTGGATATCTCTACTGATATGGACTGGATAATGTGTTAGGAACGAAAAGATGCCACATCGTTTGATGGTAATGAAAATAATCAGAGGGCTGAATTCAATGACACCCTGAAAATCAAAATGAAAAAATGATGCAGCAGGCTAGTCCATTTTGCCAAAATTTAATTCCAGCAACTCCAAATCGTACTCAGTAGTTTGTATGGCCCTCACGTGCTTGTATGCATGCCTGGAAATATTGGTGTTTAATGCTCCTAATGAGACGACAGATGGTGTCCTGGGGGATCTCCTCCCAGATCTGGACCAGGGCATCACTAAGTTCCTGGACAGTCTGAGGTGCAACCTGGCGGCGTGAGATGGACCGAAACATAATGTCTCAGAGGTGTTCTATTGGATTGAGGTCAGGCAAGTGAGCATGGGGGCCAGTCAATGGTATCAATTCCTTCATCCTCCAGGAACTGCCTTCATACGCTTGCCACATGAGGCCGGGCATTGTTGTGCACCAGGAGGAACCCAGGACCCGCTGCACCAGCATAGGGTTTGACAATGGGTCCAAGGATTTCATGCCATTTCATGGCAGTCAAGGTGCTGTTGTCTAGCCTGTAGAGGTCTATGCGTCCCTCCATGGATATGCCTCCCCAGACCATCACTGACCCACCAACAAACCAGTCATGCTGAACGATGTTACAGGCAGCATAACGTTCTCCACGGTTCTCCAGACCCTTTGACGTCTGTCACATGTGCTCAGTGTGAACCTGCTCTCATCTGTGAAAAACACAGGGCGCCAGTGGTGAACCTGCCAATTCTGGTATTCTATGACAAATGCCAAATCAGCTCCATGGTGCCGGGCGGGCTGTGAGCACAGGGCCCATAGGCCAACCTCATGAAGTCTGTTTCTATTTGTTTGGTCAGAGACATTCACACCAGTGGCCAGCTGGAGGTCATTTTGTAGGGCTCTGGCAGTGCTCATCCTGTTCCGCCTTGCCCAACGGAGCAGATACCGGTCAGTCCTGCTGATGGGTTAAGGACCTTCTACGGCCCTGTCCAGCTCTCCTGCAGTAACTGCCTGTCTCCTGGAATCTCCTCCATGCCCTTCAAACTGTGCTGGGAGGCACAGCAAACCTTCTGGCAATGGCGCATATTGATGTGCCATCCTGGAGAAGTTGGACTACCTGTGCAACCTCTGTAGGGTCCAGTATCGCCTCATGCTACTAGAAGTGACACTGACCGTAGCACAACTGCAAAACAAGTGAAAAAATAGTCAGAAAAGATGTCAATTGCCTCCACCTGTTAAACCATTCCTGTTTTGGGGGTTGTCTCATTGTTGCCCCTCTAGTGCACCAAAGCAGCTGAAACTACTTAACTGACTAGATCAATAGCCCAGAAGTGTCACTGACTTGATGCTATACTCTCATTCAAAAGCATTCCTTTAATTTTTTTTTTTTTTTTTTTTGGGCAGTATTTATTATTTTTTATTAAGATGTGTAAGATTTGTGTTACTTTCAGTTATATCAGGGAAAATTAGTTGAGCACAAACTATGCCTCTAAGATTAGGACATACTTTCATGTAACTCCTTTTTCTAAACATTTCAGTTGTTTAGAATTCCAAATGTATAGTCATGTGAAAAAGTACAGCCCATGAAATGGTGTTTTTCTTTTTTAACATGTGGACGCCTCAAGATTAGATCTTCATTTAAACAGTGTCTACAGATAAAGGTGATGCAATTGAAAACATAATGCCACATTTATATTTGGTAGTCTATTGTATAATTTAAATAAAACAGAAATGCAAATTTTTGTTTCAGATCAAAAGAGCTTTCTTAGGTCTCCCAAAATCAGGTTCTAAATACCTAGGATTTTGAGAAGGGATTTCAAAAGATCTTCAAATGATAAAAAATGTGAACCATTCCACTTTCTGGAAGATAATCAACAAATTACAGTCATGTGAAAAAGTTTGGGAACTCCTCTTAATTCTTTGGATTTTTGTTTATCATTGGCTGAGCTTTCAAAATAGCAACTTCCTTTTAAAATATGACATGCCTTATGGAAACAGTAGTATTTCAGCAGTGACATTAAGTTTATTGGATTAACAGAAAATATGCAATATGCATCATAACAAAATTAGACAGGTGCATAAATTTGGGCACCCCAACAGAGATATTACATCAATACTTAGTTGAGCCTCCTTTTGCAAATATAACAGCCCCTAGACGCCTCCTATAGCCTTTAATGAGTGTCTGGATTCTGGATGGAGGTATTTTTGACCTTCTTCCATACAAAATCTCTCCAGTTCAGTTAAATTTGATGGCTGATGAGCACGGACAGCCTGCTTCAAATCATCCTATAGATTTTCAATGATATTCAAGTCAGGGGACTGTGACAGCCATTTCAGAACATTGTACTTCTCCCTTGCATGAATGTCTTTGTAGATTTTGAACTGTGTTTTGGGTTATTGTCTTGTAACTTCAACTTTGTGACTGATGCTTGAACAATATCCTGAAGAATTTGTTGATATTGGGTTGAATTCATCTGACCCTCAACTTTAACAAGGGCCCCAGTCCAATGAAATAGCCACACAGCCCCACAGCATGATGGAACCTCCACCAAATTTGACAGTAGGCAGCAGGTGTTTTTCTTGGAATGCGATAAGCTTCTTCTGCCATGCAAAGCACTTTTTGTTATGACCAAATAACTCAATTTTTGTCTCATCAATCCAAAGCACTTTGTTCCAAAATTAATCTGGCTTGTCTAAATGAACATTTGCATACAACAAGCGACTCTGTTTGTGGCGTGAGTGCAGAAAGGGCTTCTTTCTCATCACCCTGCCATACAGATGTTCTTTGTGCAAATTGCACAGAATTGTAGAACAATGTACAGATACACCATCTGCAGCAAGATGTTCTTGCAGGTCTTTGGAGGTGATCTGTGGGTTGTCTGTAACCATTCTCACAATCCTGCGAATATGCCGCTCCTGTATTTTTCTTGGCCTGCCAGACCTGGGTTTAACAGCAGCTGTGCCTGTGGCCTTCCATTTCCTGATTACATTCCTTACAGTTGAAACTGACAGTTAAACCTCTGAGATAGCTTTTTGTAGCCTTCCCCTAAACCATGATACTGAACAATCTTTGTTTTCAGATCTTTTGAGAGTTGCTTTGAGGATCCCATGCTGTCACTCTTCAGAAGAGAGTCAAAGGGAAGCACAACTTGCAATTGACCACCTTAAATACATTTTCTCATGATTGGACACCCCTGTTTATGAAGTTCAAGGCTTAACAAGCTAATCCAACCAATTTGGTGTTGCAAGTAATCAGTATTGAGTGAGCAGTGACATGCATTCAATTCAGCAAAATTACAAGGATATCCAAATTTTTGCACAGCCAGTTTTTCACATTTGATTTAATTTCATACAACTAAATACTGCTTCACTAAAAATCTGTTTGGAAAACACCCCAGTACTAAGATGTTCCTAGGAAATGAAAAACATACCACGGTTATCTTTTTTGTTGAAAATAGAGTCAATTATTATGCAGGCTGAGAGGGGTTCCCAAACTTTTTCATATGACTGTATATCTACATGGAATGTATGCCAGGAGGAAAACAGTGCTGTCCAGAAAGAACATCATTCCAAGACTAAAGTTTGCCCATGGACACCTAGGCAAAGACCAGGAACTCTGGAACAATGTGCTCTAGGAACAAAAGGCAAATATAGAATTATTTGGCTGCAGTACCAGAAAGCAAGTTTGGCAAAATTAAAGACAGCATTTGAATAGCAGAACCTGATAACTTTAATTTGTGGCGGTGGAAATGTTCTTGTTTGGGGTTGCTTTGCTGCATCAGGGCCTGGGTAGCTCACTGTCATATAATCCGCTATGAATTCTTTATTATAGAAGAGGGCGTTAGATGACAATGTGAGGCTAGCTGTCAAAATACTGAAGCTCTACTGAAAGCACACCTTGCAACATGACTATGATCCAAGGAATGGAATAAAAGAAAAAAAAAAAAGATGGATTGTGGAATGTGCAAGTCAAAGCCCTGAGTTGAATTACATCAAGATGCTGTGGGAGAATTTATTATGAGCTGTGCAGTCGAGGCACCCTTCAAACACAGAAGAGACCCCAACATGAGGGGGCAATACCAGCTATTAGAGCCACCAATTTCCATTAACAACAATGGCATTTTTGATAAATTTTCATTAAACTAATTGTAGCAAAGCCAAATTTTATTTCTCTCCCCCCTCCCCCCAATTACATCACATTTATCTATAGATACTGATTAAAGGAAAATCAAATCATGATATGTCCACATATGTTGAAAAAAAAAAACACTTCATAGGGTAGGTATGCTTACTTTCTCATATAATTGTACTACGAACTGCCACAAGCAAATTCTGCACATCATTCAAACAAAAGGCTAGCTCCTCGTCGTAAATGATCAAGTGAAGACAAGATGTTCATAAAACAGAAAGGAAAACAACATTCAATAGATATGAAATAATTGCAACACCCAAATACTTGAAAATCAGTAATCAATTATTCAAAATACAACTGCATAATCAAATTCTGCTAACACAATGGAAAAATGAATCCAATTTCATTATGACAAGTCAAAAGTTAAAAAATCTAATTATACATGTAGATAAGCTTATAAGACAAAATAAAAAAGTATGAAGAGGTTTAGAACGGGTATTTCATATTGCCAACCACGCAATGCCAACAGGGCACCCATGAAATACTGGAAACCAACAATCTGACTGATAAGAGAAATGCACACATTTTGTTAAACAGAAAGCAAGTAACGTACACCAGGACTGTTAACAATGTACTTGTCTAGAGGACAGAGTTAATGTGAAATTTGTGTTGCATAAACCTAAGCAAAACCTTTTCACACGAACACAGTTAAGGTTAGGATTGGCCAACGATTAACAGAGAATACTTAAAGTGGACAGTTTTGTCCAAAAATGTGATGGCCCATTGGTACTTGGGCATACTATGGTAGTGTTCACCTCACTTTAAATATACAGTACTCCTGGAAAGGGTTGTGGTGGCAACAAGCCAAGCTGAACACACCATGCCACTTCATCCTCAGTAACAATTTCTAGAACTTACTGGGGAATTCCCAGATACTCCTATGCCAATGAAAAGATAACACTTCTCCAATGTGTTTGGGTCTTGAGACTATTACAAGTCTGAAATAACTATCTGCATTTCTACTAACACATTAAATTTCATTACTGTTGTGAAATTATTTCAAGACGCACTAAATTAACACAGATTAAAAGAAAGAACAAACTATATTTACAGCAAAAATCTACTTCTTAAACCTCTGCTCCTTAGGGACAAGCTGACAGAGATGGGAGTAGATTCATACCTGGTGGCATGGATCGTGGACTATGTTACAGACAGACCTCAGTATGTGCGTCTCGGGAACTGCAGGTCTGACATTGTGCTTTCTCCGGTCCTGTTCAGCCTATATACATCAGACTTCCAATACAACTCGGAGTCCTGCCACGTGCAAAACATTTAAACGGTAACATTATACAATGTTATTGACTGTTATACCTGCCTTGCACTCTCCACCTTGCATTTTTTAACTTGCACTGCATTTTTATCACTCTTTAATTAATATTGTTTTTATCAGTATGCTGCTGCTGGAGTATATGAATTTCCCCTTAGGGATTAATAAAGTACAGTGCATCCGGAAAGTATTCATAGCACATCACTTTTTCCACATTTTGTTATGTTACAGCCTTATTCCAAAATAGATTAAATTCATTTTTTTCCTCAGAATTCTGCACACAACACCCCATAATGATAACGTGAAAAAAGTTTACTTGAGGTTTTTGCAAATTTATTAAAAATAAAAAAACTGAGAAATCCCATGTACACAAGTATTCACAGCCTTTGCTCAATACTTTGTCGATGCACCTTTGGCAGCAATTACAGCCTCAAGTCTTTTTGAATATGATGCCACAAGCTTGGCACACCTATCCTTGGCCAGTTTCGCCTATTCCTCTTTGCAGCACCTCTCAAGCTCCATCAGGTTGGATGGGAAGCATTGGTGCACAGCCATTTTAAGATCTCTCCAGAGATGTTTAATAGGATTCAAGTCTGGGCTCTGGCTGGGCCACTCAAGGACATTCACAGAGTTGTCCTGAAGCCACTCCTTTGATATTTTGGCTGTGTGCTTAGGGTCGTTGTCCTGCTGAAAGATGAACTGTCGCCCCAGTCTGAGGTCAAGAGCGCTCTGGCGCAGGTATTCATCCAGGATGTCTCTGTACATTGCTGCAGTCATCTTTCCCTTTATCCTGACTAGTGTCCCAGTCCCTGCCGCTGAAAAACATCCCCACAGCATGATGCTGCCACCACCATGCTTCACTGTAGGGATTGGTACTGGCCTGGTGATGAGCAGTGCCTGGTTTACTCCAAACGTGACGCCTGGCATTCACACCAAAGAGTTCAATCTTTGTCTCATCAGACCAGAGAATTTTCTTTCTCATGGTCTGAGAGTCCTTCAGGTGCCTTTTGGCAAACTCCAGGCGGGCTGCCATGTGCCTTTTACTAAGGAGTGGCTTCCGTCTGGCCACTCTACCATACAGGCCTGGTTGGTGGATTGCTGCAGAGATGGTTGTCCTTCTGGAAGGTTCTCCTCTCTCCACAGAGGACCTCTGCAGCTCTGACAGAGTGACCATCGGGTTCTTGGTCACCTCCCTGACTAAGGCTCTTCTCCCCTTATCGCTCAGTTTAGAAGGCCGGCCAGCTCTAGGAAGAGTCCTGGTGGTTTCGAACTTCTTCCACTTACAGATGATGGAGGCCACTGTGCTTATTGGGACCTTCAAAGCAGCAGAAACTTTTCTGTAACCTTCCCCAGATCTTTGCCTCAAGACAATCCTGTCTCAGAGGTCTACAGACAATTCCTTTGACTTCATTCTTGGTTTGTGCTCTGACATGAACTGTCAACTGTGGGACATTATATAGACAGGTGTGTGCCTTTCCAAATCATGTCCAACCAACTGAATTTACCACAGGTGGACTCCAATTAAGCTGCAGAAACATCTCAAGGATGATCAGGGGAAACAGGATGCACCTGAGCTCAATTTCGAGCTTCATGGCAAAAGCTGTGAATACTTATGTACATGTGCTTTCTCAATTTTTTTATTTTTAATAAATTTGCAAAAATCTCAAGTAAACTTTTTTCACATTGTCATTATGGGGTGTTGTGTGTAGAATTCTGAGGAAAAAATGAATTTAATCCATTTTGGAATAAGGCTGTAACATAACAAAATGTGGAAAAAGTGATGCGCTGTGAATACTTTCCGGATGCACTGCATCTATCTATCTATCTTCTTCCATGTTGTTTTTCAAAAACGTGCCATTCCAAAAATCAAAACTCTGTCAGTGAAATGAATTTCTGTGGCAGATGGCTTTCCATTTGTGTACTTCTGCATAAACACCACCTTCAGTTTTTCATATCTCTTAAGGGAAATACTGACATTACTTCAAACGTTCATTATTCATGATGGAAACTTCAACACAGGTTACATACTGTACAAAGCAGCATCGCTAGCAGCATGAGAGGATGACAAACAGGGTAGGAAAACAATGCTACACATTTCAGAGAAGGAAGACAAGGGCAGCTAGTAACTTGACCCCACACTGCTGCTGACCAACAACAGAAATTTGATACAATGAGGCTAATTTGTCATCACTCCCTGCAGATTTTCTGACTTTGGAAATTACAGGGCACAGGCCACTTTCTGAAGACTGAAGTTAACATTTACCCCGGAAAGAAAAACCTAGACGCTTCACAAAATTCCTGCTGCAAGTACTCAAAGCCTTGCTTTAAAAAGATGTAGCAGATAATGAGTGGTTCACAAATAAAGGGAGATATACATATTTATTATAAAATAGCTAAAGACCTTGGATAGCCCAACATAGCAGTTCTACCTCTGTTTGCTTGGAAGGGGGAAATAAATATTCTCTTTTAAAAAAGTGTGATACTGTCAGATAATTTTCTATTAATTTCGCTAATTAATAAAAAATGTGTCTCTGGAGTGAATCAGACAGAACGGGTCTTGGGCTAAAAGGTGAATGAAATAATGTGCATATAAAAGATATCAGTGAAGAGCAAAATGACACATAGATTGATTACAGGTGTTTGCCGGTATCAATATATAAACATTAATTGGATAGTATGAAAGAGGGCTGTTACAAAATACTTCCTTAGGAAATGATAGATTACACAGTTATACTGTCATAGGCCAAAGTGTAAGAAAAATTAACAGGCCCATACAGTTCCACAATCCCAAGCCTACCTTCCAGTAGGTAAAAACTGTGACAATGAGAAAATCAGGCAGAGCTGAGCATCGCACACAAGTAGATAACTAATAAGCCAACTCTAAACACAGTAATACCCTTGGTTACAAAAACTGAGTTTCTGTGGGCTAGTTGGAGGCCTTCCCGTATATATTATCTATTCTTTTTAAGCTGTTTGGCACTTGCTACTCAAGTGAGGCTTGCCTGCCAATTCCTGAATGCACATGTACAAAGAAAAGGCATCTGTTAACTGAAGGAAGATTATCTTGCTCGACTTTTATGCTACCTTATACCCAATTTGGCAATTTCAACTGATAGTACACAAGTTTGTAAGACAAACCCACCATAAAAACAGCAGCAATCTATAAATGCAGAAAACCTTCAAACAACAACCTACAGAAAAGAATGGGGTACACTCATGGTAAAGAAAAAGTGGTCTTCTTCAGGTATCACTTACTGAAAGGCATTATTGAAAGGGAGCTGCTAAACTACAGTGACTATTCTTAAAACTTAAAGCAAAATAAGGAGAACTCAGAGATTCGCTGTGAGAATATAATCAACCAGTCAGGCGATGGAAGCCAAACACAAAGTCAAGCTCATATTTTCAGATACCTGATGGATCTACTATAAGTTACCTTAGATATTCTCTATCAATGACCTTATCTTTTAGGGCAGCATTTCTTAAACTTTTCAGGACTGCAGAGCCATATAAAAAAAAACTCATAACAAGAAAATATTTATAAATAAATGTATATATAGTATATAATTTAAAAGGATGGAATTATAAAAACTGTTTCATGTTTGTGTTGCCACTGTCTGACACAAATCATAACTATTTAGTGTAAGGTTTGTTAAAGATAGCTTTAATATACAGTAGGTGTTATATTTAGTGGATTTTGATTATTTGTGTTCATCTCAGTGACAGCTGAAAATCTTTCACATAAGCATGCAGAAGCAAATTTGAGTAGGATCCTAAATGTTTACTCTAAAAAGTTCACATTCACTATTATATTTTATCTAAAACTTACCAAGAAATAAACATAATAATAAATTTTATTTAAAAGGGCACTTCAAGGTACCCAAGGACACTGTATATCAAAATACATAACATCAAAAAGTTCAATATACAAACATAATTAACGAGGTCAACAAAAACAATATTAGATAAGTTGTAAGTTTAGATTTAAAAACAGAAACTGAGGTACATGTAACTGAGTTCCAAAGGCAGGGCATTCCATAAATGGGGCCCAGATACACTAAAAGCCCTATCATCCATAGTACATAATCTGCACAGTGGAATGGTTAACAGCAAGGAGTCAGAAGAACAAAGTGAACATGATGGAGTACAGTATACGGACATAATAAAGAAGACAAGAAAGTTCGGGCCAGACCACAAAGAGCCTTAAAATCTAAAAGGAGAATTTTATACTGAATACGAAAAAGAAATAGGTAACATTTTGTAAATGATTGGTCACAATAAGTTTTAGACAGTGAAAACTAATTTTTTGAAGAAGTTTTCAATTAAGCTGTTTTCAATTCTTTGTAGTCCAAGTTTGATTTTCTCCTTTGGTCCTTCTATTTCATCACAACTGTCAAATATTGTTTAATGTGTTTCCTGAAGTGATAAGTTAAACTTCCTAATAGCTGAAGTATTTCTGCAAAGTAAACTAACTTCATGTTCCAATGTGAATCTATTTTAAGAACTGCACAATGTCACAGTGTTTGTTTTCTGCTCTTAGTTTTTCAAAAATGTGACTTTACAAAAAACAACAAACATTTGTAGCAATAAAAAAATGTAGCTTAGGTTATTTACCTGCATTTGCAAAGAAATTTTAAGAAGGCAGTAATATCATATTCAGTTTAGTTAATGGGCACAACTACATAGACGATGGTAAATGCAACACGGCATGCATCAATCAACAGAGACATTATCAACTATTATGACAGACAGAAGAACCTCTACTTTCTGTTTTGGGTGGGCTCAAGATCAGTGTGATGAAAGTTACAATTATTGTTGTATCAAATTCAGGCTCTTTGTTGATCGCTGCTAATTTTTCCAGTAGCTACAGCCAATACAAGACATTATAACTAATGGCTCACAGAACATGGAAAGTAAAAAAATTGTCATTAAAAATGTTTTTTTTAAAAAAATAAATAAATAAAAAAATCACATTTTGGTGAATTATCTTAATTTCACACTGAAAAAAATGAGAGAAATCCAAACTTTAACTGATGTCAATTAATTCTGAGAAATAATAATCCTTTATCAGGAAATAGTTGCTTTTAACAAACCATATGTTGCCATACCTTGTATAACCTCCCTTTGCCTATAAAACAGCACTGAGTATTCTCCTATAGTATAGGAGAATATATAAAGCAAAGAATCTGATACAATTCCTTTTTATAGAATCTCATCATATCATCCAGGGTTCCAAGTCATATCTTGCGCTCTCTCCTCTTTGGCCCCCTCCACAAGTTTTGAAAGGAATTTAGGTCTGGGGGCTGAAACGGCCATGACAGAAGCTCGATTTTGTTGCTCCTTTAGCCATTTTTGTGTTAATTTGGAAATTTAAAATATCCTGGTATTTCATGGAGTCCACGTGCTCTAACAAAAGTACATTTGTCAAGAAAACCTTTTTTCTGGAACGCCTTCTATATAAATCGGCTTGTTTGCAGGTTGCGTCTGATGGTAGTTTTGTACTTAGTGACACAGAGATGCTAATTTTTCTGTAAATCTCCAAAAGCTATCCATTAGGATTTTTTTTTTTTTACATCTCTTACTATCCTCCTCACTGAAAAATAAACTTGGTGACAGTTCCAGATTTGAATGTATTTATTATTATTGATTATTTCCCTGACTGTAGATATGGTAATAAGCAAGTAGCATTTTTTATAGTCATTCCCTTACTTATGAAAATCACAACACACTTCTCCCTATTTTGAATTGTGTGTTCTCTTATCTTTCCCAATGACACAGAAAGTCATGGATTACTGCTTGAGACTTCCTACTTACTCTGATCAATTAAAAAAAGTAACATATAGACGGATAAAAATGCTTCAGTTACACATTGTTCATTAGAATTTCTAATGGATGCCAGTAATCGAGGCACATGTGGTTTTGTTAAGAATAATTATGTATTTTTAATGAGGCATTATTTTTTCTTAGAAAAAAAATGTATGAATTGAAATTTGGATTTCTCTCATTTTTTTCAGTGTGAGATTAAGAAAATACACCAAAACGGTAAAGTTTTTTTATAACCCTTTTTATTATTTAATATTCAGCCAGTGTTAAATGTACCATTTTATTCACAACATCTAAATTAACTCAGCTCATAACATCATTTCTAAATTCAGATTACAATGTTTAAAATTTAACTGACAGAGAAATGCAATACAAATTCATTCTTCTGTATTTTAAAGCAAAGGATTTATTGCTTTTGCTATTTTATTTAAGTTAACAGCATAACATTGAAGGGGAACTAACAAGTCACAGGTTTGCTAGGTGCTGAAGCTGCCACTGCAGTCTTAAAAGGGACACATACTGTTTCAAATCACTGCAATTAAGTACCGGTGCATACACATGAATCTCAAGCTACCAGATAAAAAAGGCTTAGACATAATTAACTCATTTGAAATAATTCAGCTAACATTAATTCATGAAAATGCACGTTTTTCTTTTAAAATGTAGATTTTTGAAACAGGAAAATGGAGATAAGATACACAGAACAGTGATACTTCCACTAAATACATTTTTTTTTGAAAATTAAAATATCTGCATTCAATTACTTTAATTTAGAATAGTAAACTGCTCCAAGGAGTAAGATATGTTTCACCACTCTGTGTGATGTTGGTGTAGTGTGCTTTCTTTTAATATCTATAAATGTAAAAGACTATGATTAACAAGACAACATGCTATAGTTCTTTCCATTTTGTTATTACAATTTTTATGTTTTATTATTACAAATTTCTTTCCCGGTGATAAAACAAACACTTTTACAAATTAAAAAGCGATAGTTTAGTTAGTTACACATACTGACAATAGGCCAACCTGATTTCCATGGGGCAAACCTTGCTTTAAGGAACACCAGGATTTTAAGAAACTGATTATCGGGAAAAAAAAAAAAAAAAAAAAAAAAACCACTCTAAACAATATATTCTAAACAAAATCTATGAACAATACCCCGCCACCATTAACATTAATACCTCCAGAAACTCTGGTTTTTTTCCACTCATCCTAGTACATTTCAGAAAGAAGAGCCAACAAGCAACAGCCCTCCTTCCTTGCTCACTTCCTTCATCTTTTGGCACAATATTTAAACAAACCTCTACCAGAAATCCAGTGCTCTACTTCTGATAAAAGCCTTTGGCAGTTCAAAGCAATATCCCTTAGCTGCCTTATATTATATTATATTCTCCATTGCTCCTTTACTAGTTCTCCATCTCATTTGGCTCATTTGGAAGAAGATTGCACTTTGTAAAAGCTTAGAAATGTTTTACACTACCCCTCGAGTAGAACTCAACTACTTCACAAAATCGCTTGCTACCATATACTTTAATCAAGTAAAATAAAAAAGTAATATCTAAAGGAGGAAACATTTCTAATATTTTGTCAGCATAAATCTTAGCTGTAGTTGTATGAAAGTCAGAAGAGTACCTCTAAACAGCATTTTAGTCATGGTATCATGACATAAGATTTACATAGTGTGTCAATCAGAAAACCATTTTTTAAACCATGAAAGTATATTTCACATTGCAACTGACACCAGACAATAAATACAGAGCAAAGACAGGCTACTGAAGGAGCTCCTTACCGTCTTCAGCTTCTTCACTGCATCTTCACAAATGTGCATTCCACGGGATTCATCAACTTCCACATAACCAAGATACTTAAAAAAAACAAAAAAACAAAAACAAAAAAAAAAACCAGTTAGTAAAACAAAAGTAGGAGCTAAAAACGTAAAATATCTGCATTTAGACTTATATGCAATTAGGATATATGCACAAATTTCAATAGGAATGGTAGGCCAGATCTTTCAACATGATCTGCTGCAACCTCTATCACTCTCTTTAGATACTTTTAATCTATTATGTATGTTATTCCATCTGAAAATATCATGCACTGAAGGTTTATCTGAAAAATGTAGAACAATGCTTGGAAGTCACTTAGAATAAATGGCAAAAGTGACCAGACTGCCTCCAGGGAGAAGAGTACAAGGTCACTTATTTTTAAAGTACTGTGTTTTTCTTCCTGATTTTTAAATTTAATTTCAAAATGAATTGGGCGAATGCAATTTCTCTCACAAGGTGCTCTCCCTGTACATTTGTTACTTTCTAGCATTCAGTGTTAACCAATTGCTGTTGTAATATGAAACTTCAAAGTTGTCCTTGCACTAACAAAAGAGGGCTAGTTGACAAGACCATACACAATAACATTAGTGAAGTATCATGTAAAATATGCCCTTAACATATTTCCATACTGTAATTAGTCATTAATATGGTTCTTACAATTAAATAAATAACAGAAGACTTGCCTCTTTCACTCACTGCCAATCACAAACAGCCTCTATTCTAACGGGAAAAATGAACCACCTTTGTACTCCCATCATGACCCCTTTCTGCCTAATAACTTATCAACAAAAAAAAGTTCAAACATGACTGACATGTGAGCAGATACAAAGGCTAAACCTTCAAACAAACACAGAGCACTTTCAGCAGAAGTGTGTTAAGAA
The DNA here is from genome assembly GCF_900747795.2 of Erpetoichthys calabaricus. NCBI lineage: Eukaryota > Metazoa > Chordata > Cladistia > Polypteriformes > Polypteridae > Erpetoichthys > Erpetoichthys calabaricus. The sequence continues at coordinate 50,702,068 of NC_041409.2, forward strand.
ACCCTACGGGGACTCTTTCATACCAACAGCAATACATCAGTATAATGAACACCTCATTGCGACTGGGAAGGTCAAGTCAGAACTTCTTTCTTTTCAGTTTTCTTGCTTTATAGTCTTTCTGGTGTGTGATCAAACCAAAGTATGTGTGTATTTATTTACATATTCATGTATTTATTTAAAGTGCTTCTGTAAAAAGCCAAACTCCCCCCTGGGGATAAATAAAGTTCTCTCTCTCTCTCTCTCTCTATTTATCTCTGTCTATCTATCTTTAAATTCCTTACAGAAGAAGTCAAAGTAGAACACAACACGCAATCTAATGCATTTCTGGATAATTCACAAATACCACAAATAGATGCTTTAAGTGCTGAGGAACTAGATAAACCTCTAACGCTAACAGAATTACTAGACGCTATAAAGTCACTACAAAGCGGGAAATCATCAGGCCCTGATGGTTACCCCGTAGAGTTTTATAAGAAATTCTCCACTCAGCTAGCTCCACTCTTATTGGTAACATTTACAGAAGCTAAAGACCACCAAATACTACCTCAAACATTTCGACAAGCATTAATCACCGTCTTTCCTAAACAAAATAAGGACTTGTTACAATGTGCATCATATAGACCAATTTCACTCCTGAATAATGATGTTAAGATACTCTCAAAAATCCTAGCTAGAAGGATGGAGAAAGTGCTGCCCTCGGTAATATCACAAGATCAAACTGGATTTATTAAAGGCCGACATCTATCTTCAAATCTCCGACGCTTGTTTAATGTTATATATTCACCAGCAAAATCAAACACCCCAGAGATATTACTATCATTAGACGCAGAAAAGGCATTTGACATGATCGAATGGAATTACCTTTTCACTGCATTGGAGAAATTTGGGTTTGGCCCGAATATTTGTGCTTGGATTAAACTACTGTATACCAGTCCAGAAGCTTCAGTTTGTATTAATAAAATTTGCTCAGACTACTTTAAACTAGAACGTGGTACCAGACAAGGATGTCCCTTGTCGCCACTGTTGTTTGCAATCGCTATTGAACCACTGGCGGTTCACTGCCGAAATTCTTATCAGATAAAGGGGATTGTCAGAGAAGGACTGGAACAGAAAATTTCTCTATATGCAGATGATATGGTCTTATATATATCAGACCCAGAAAACACTGTCCCTGCTGTTTTAACAGCACTAACAGAATTTCAAAAGATATCTGGTCTTAGAATTAATCTGAATAAAAGTATACTCTTTCCAGTGAACTCACAAGCATATAATATTAAATTAGACACCCTACCTTTTACCATAGTAGATCAGTTTAAATACCTAGGGGTAAATATCACAAGTAAACATAAAGCTCTTTATCAACAAAATTTTGGCGTCTGTATGGAAAAAATTAAGCAAGACTTGCATAGATGGTCAACCCTTCATCTCACTCTAGCCGGAAGAATTAACATTGTTAAGATGAATATCCTTCCTAAACTTCTCTTTTTATTTCAAAACATTTCAATATATATCAATAAATCGTTTTTTAAACAGTTAGATTCAATAATAACCTCATTCATTTGGAACTCAAAACACCCACGTATCCGAAGAGCGACCCTACAAAGACCTCAGGCAGAAGGTGGCATGGCTTTACCTAATTTTCAGTTTTATTACTGGGCAGCAAACATACAAGCCATAAAAACCTGGACACAAATAAATGCACATACACAGGCTTGGTCTGCAATAGAAGTAAAATCCTGTAGTACTTCTTTATATTCCCTGCTCTTCTCTCCAATAAATGAAAGTTATCGCAAATATACTAATAACCCAATTGTGCTTTACTCACTCAGAATATGGAACCAAATTAGGAAGCATTTTAAGATGGAAAATCTTTTATCAGTGGCACCTCTGCAAGGGAACCACCTCTTTCAACCTTCGCAAGTATATGCAGTTTTTAATACCTGGAAAAGTTTTGGGATTAAAATGCTCAGAGATCTTTATATAGACAACATATTTACATCTTTTGAACAATTACGTTCAAAATTTAACCTCCCAGCTACACATTTCTTTTAGTATCTTCAAATTAGAAATTTTGTTAAACAGAAATTGCCCGATTTCCCCCACCTTGCACCCTCCACAATGCTGGAAAAAATACTGCTCAATTCCGAGGAATCAAACACTATTTCCGCAATATATAAAATCTTATTAGAGTCCCTACCTTTCAAAGATCCAAGAGGACATTGGGAAGAAGATCTCTTAATCAATATATCAGAAAAGGAGTGGAAGGTAGCAAAGCAGAGAATTCACTCGAGTTCTATATGCGCAAAGCATAGAATTATTCAACTAAAAATTATATATCGAGCTCATCTGTCTCGCTTAAAACTGTCCAAAATGTTTCCAGGCCAGGATCCGACCTGCGAGTGCTGCAACCAAGCTCCTGCCTCACTGGGTCACATGTTCTGGGCCTGCACCAAACTAACATCATTTTGGACAAAAAATTTTAAGTGCCTCTCAGACAGCCTCAGTATCACAATCCCTCCTAACCCACTAACAGCTGTGTTTGGTGTCCTTCCAGATGGACTTGAATTGGAGAAGGACAAGCAAATGGTGATTGCATTCACTACACTCTTGGCACGCAGACTTATTTTGTTAAATTGGAAGAATCCTAATTCTCCTCTTATAAGTCAGTGGGAAACCGATGTTTTATATTATTTGAAATTGGAAAAAATCAAATTTTCAGTTAGAGGATCTGTACAAAATTTTTTCAAAACTTGGCAGGATTTAATCAATATTATTTTAGAATAAGAGAATTAACTATTATTGCATTTAACTCCCTTCTCCATCTCTTATTTATATAGATATTTACTTCTCCCCTTCTTTTGTCTAATGTTGCCTTATTAAAAAGCTTAAAGAAATTTTCCTTTAGCTAAGCTCTCCTTCTCAGGGGTGGGGTTTGATTTGTTTTCAAATTTGTTGGGTTATAAATTGATCTGTTTGTATGGAATGATTACAATAAAATTAATAAAATAAGAATATTAAAAAAAAGAAGAAGTCAAAGTCCACGAGAGGCTGATGGCTGTGTTTCATGATGATGCACCTTCATACTATAAGGTGAAAGAAATGTGCCAAAAAACTGAGGCCATGACTAGGAAAGATTGTTGTGTTAAGGTTAATGTTATAGCCCATGAACTAAGCATTTCAGATGGTACAATCATCCATACTCATTTGATGTTGTCGAAGGTCCTGATTGACTCCCCAAACATTGGCATCAGACCAGACAGAATGATGGTCATTTTATATTTCTTCCATTAATGAATAATCTCACCAACAGTTATCACCTTCTCACCAAGCTCCTTGCTGATGGTCTTGCAGCCAATTCCAGCTTTGTGCAGGTCTACAATCTTGTCCCTGACATCCTTTGACAGCTCTTTGGTCTTGCCCATGGTGGTGGAGAGGTTGGAAGCGAAGAAATTGATTCTGTGGACAGGTGTGCTTTATACACACAACGAGTTGAGATCAGGAGTATCTGTGATTGATTGATTGATTGTAATCTGTGTGCCACATGGGCACACAACAAATCTGTGGAAGCCAGAATTCTGGCTGGGTTGTAAGGAATCAAATACTTATTTCACTCAATGACATGCAAATCAATTTATAACTTTTATGTAATGTACTTTTTCTGGATTTTTGGTTGATATTCTGTCTCTCTCCATTAAAATGAAACTACCATAAAAATTAGAGACTGTTCATTTCTTTGTAAGTGAGCAAACTTACAAATTCAGCATGGGATCAAGACATATGGAAAGAAAAGAAGTTTCTTAAAAAAATATCTGAATGCATACCCATGTTACTTGTTTTTAAGAAAAGCCAATAAACAGATGGAACAGCCCCAAATGCATTAATATAGCATCATCTACAAAAGCAATAGGGGTAATGGAATTTATACAGGTCATTCACAAAAAACTCATTAGCAATAACTGCATTCTCAAGCATAAAATGCTGCTGTCATCAAACCATTTAATATATCATTACTGTCGTTCTGCCAAAAGTTGTGAATAAATTATTCAAATGCTGTATAAAGAAATATTTAATGGCCAATACTAAGCTCATACAATTCAACCAATCCCACAGATGGTTGCTATTAAGTTACCTACAAATCTCAATGTCCTAAACTAAAAAATATAGCTTTTAGACAAAATCCAACAAAGCATTTATTTTTTTATTCTGATTAGTCACAGTTTGTAACATTATAGTGGCCAGAAAGATGAGTTTTTGGTTTCAAAAAGTACTTCTATATACAAACACACACTGATGGTTCAATAGTCATAAAAGACAATGAAACATACCACATGGTGTGCTATGTCATATTAACAAAATGTTCTGTGAATCAGCAGCTATTCAGCCCAACACACGTAAATATAGACTAAGAAACTACATTTTGAAAACAATATAAAGGGCTTAATTATTCTACCTACAACACAAAAAAAACAGCATGCATAGAATACACAATAAAACATTGTATATGGACAAAACTGGAAATGTGTGTACGCACAAAAAATATCCAGATACATAAAACTGCGTACGCCAAGTTCCACGCACTTCCCCTTTATAAATCCCAATGAACACAAAATTTAACGCCCGTGCACAAGCCTAGAGCCTCACCTCACCTCCTCCCAAATTTTGGCATATTTGAATTTGTGAATCAATATAAACAGCCTCTTTTGTTCTGTGTTTTACTAAAAGACAATGTTAAAAGCACATATAAAAAAGACAAATTTCACTGAATGTAAAGTGGAGGCAAGCAAAAATGTACTTTTTGGTGGCTTAGGCAGTGGTATGGTTTGGTGGAGGGGTGCAATCGTTGGCAACATGACCAAGTGCGACCAAACAACTGCAGAAGGTGTCTCCTTACCTATCACTAATAGCATGCACCACCGCCACCAAAGAAAGCACATAGCCTTTGTGAAAGAAGGAGAGCAGCCCAAACTACAGTCCAAGGTAATAGGAGGAGGCCTATTTAACCTCACTTGTAATTTGCAGCTAACCATCAACATGAGGAAGTAGCTGAAGCTTCTAGCTCACATGAAAGTAACAATTTTGTGACCAGACAGGGTCTTTTTATCAAATGCCTCAAAACAGCCATGATTGAATTGATAGTGCCCTGCCCTTTGAAAATCAGAAATGCCTTCCTCTCAAATGGAGTAGTCATCTGAAAGGGAAAAAAAGTGCTGTACCAGGAACTTCTGGAGGAATGCTGGAAATATGGGTGGAAAGCTCACTGCCATACAATTTAGGTGGGCTGCAGAGGTGTTGCTGGTTGCTGTCTCTGCAGAGATATTTACTATCCCTAAATCCACCTTCCTCTTCCAAAAGCCAGTATGGTTTTGTGTAAAATGACAAATCATCACAGGTAGCTAATCATTCAATCCATCCTCTTAGTAAAGACAGCAGGCAAACAAGTACTTCAACTTTGGTTGAATGTGTACACAGAAAACTAAGATTATTTCTTTAACTCCTACCAACTTGTGACGTATTATGACAGGCCAGACAATAAATAAATCGAAAAGCAGACAAAACATCATATGATATTAAAATGTGAGTAGCAGTAAAATCCAGCTGTATGTATGATTATGGGCAACTATTCAGCAGCCTCATGACTGAAGGATAAAAACTCTCAAGAGAAGATTCACTGTGAAGTCTTTAATGGCACTCTTTGCCTTTCAAAGCTAGCTATGTTACACATGTCCTGAATAGAATTGAGTGGTGTGCCAGTGCCTGACAGTGTCACCCTTCATCAACCTCTTCAATGCTTTGTGTTCTTGAACTGAGTGGGAGCGAGTGAGGATGGACTACCCTGTACAAATACAAAACTCGGTGCAGATGGAAAGGTCTAGGCCTTCCTCAAAAGTATGAAAAAGTAAAAGTACTGGTGAGCATTCTAGATGATTGCCAACATATGCTATGATAATTTCAGTTCACCAGTAAATCCAAGGAATTTAAACCTGTTGACCCTCTTCATAGCACTTCCATTAACTGAGACTAGAGTGTAGTTTGCCTCTTGCTTCCTGAAGTCTATGACTAGCTTCTTGTTTTTGCTGACATTAAGGGGGAAACTGCTATCCTGACACTAATGTTTCATAGGAAAATATGTTAAGGTGTTTCATCATAATCGGTGATCAAATTAATTAACTGACTCGGAACTGTGATGATAGTGAAGAAGGAGCAGCATGAGGCTAAATCCTGTGCTGATGATCAATGTTGAGGAAGTAATATTATCGATGTGTATATACTAGAGTCTGTAGGTTATCTGTTGACATATAGGCACTGAAGCTTTTATTAAGCATTTCTGTCAGAATAAAATGAAGTGTAAAGGATAAGGCATCATCTGTGGACCAGTTTTAGTGATAAACAAACCAGATGAGGTCCACACCAACTAAAATATTCATTTTTAGGTTTCATATTATCATTCTCTTGAAATATTTTATCATAGTTGTACCTAGTGTTTTTAATCATTAATTCCATACACTTTTGTTTCATAAGTAGACGTTTACTAACTTGCCTCCCTATAATCCAATAATCAATTTTGTTATCAATACCAGCTTCTGAACTTCAGCACTGGTACCAAATCATTTCCAAATCAATTTAGCCCCCCATGAAGTCGCAAACACATCAAAGCAATATGGAGGGGGAGCGGGTATTCCATGAATTCCAAATTGTGCCACACGTCATACCACATCTCTCTTCATAGCCGCCTCACTGGTGCGCTGCATCATGCACTGCACTGAGGCAATAAACCCCTGTTAAGTCACGATCACTTCAGAGCAATAAGAGGGAGAGGCCCCCATGACATCGCGAGCGTGACCAGGCAACAAGCGATGAGGGGGGTTGGTCAGGGAGTAGGTCCCCAGTGAACCACCGATCACACCACACTTCACTACGCATCACTCATCATAGCCGCCTCCCGTGAAGTTACGACTGCTTTGAAGCAGTAATGGGTGGGGTGTCCCTGTGGCGTCCAGAGCATGTAGAAGCAATAAGGGGGTGGAGGGGGAGCCTGTGAACCGCATATTTTATAAGAGGGGCATTCAAATTGACCATAAAAAGAATAGCTGATCAGATGCTACAAGTTATTTAAATGTACCCTAACACTCCATCTGGACCAACTGTTTAACACTGACTTATTTTAAATTAAAAAAAAAATCAATAATCATCATTCACAGAGACAGGGAAATTAATTTAAGTAGAGGTGCAAGCACTTGCATGGGAAGAACTTCAAATCACGAATAAAGCTTGCATAGAAAGAATTTTATTCACCTTTATTCACAAAGCAAGTGTGGTGGATATGACTGGATTTTGTTTCCATATTATCCCAGTATTTACTACTTTTTATCAAACCTGATTGCTTTCCTGAGCTTGTACATACATTTCTTGTGTATTTTGACACTGCTGACCGGAGATGGTTCAGTTTGAGGCTTCAGTCAGTTACAGCTGTCACTGGTAATGTGTTCAGATTATGGTAGAGAACAAACCTCCAGGTTTATTAGCACATGGATGCCAACACATTTTTAATGATTTATACAGTGGGTATAGAAAAGAATCACCCCCTTTGAAATATTCCCATTTTTTTTGCTTTACAGCCTTAAATGAAAACTCACACAAAAAATATTTCTTCCCAACTTTACTTACTCAATGCAACCTATAACATCCAAGTGAAAGATATCACAGCTAAAGTTCAGAAAAATTATTAAAAAAAAAATCAAAAACAAGACATACTGAGATTAATAAAGGATCAACAAAGTCAATATTTTGTTGAACCACCTTTTGCTTTAATGACAGCCTTGAGTCTGTTCTGTATCAGCTTTGCACATCTACATTGAGCAATATTTGCCCACTCTTCATTACAGAACTGTTCAAGTTCGGTCAAATTGGATGGTGAGCGTTGGTGGACTGCTATCTTCAAATCTTTCCACAGATTTTCAGTGGGATTTAGGTCTGGGCTCTGACTGGGCCACATGAGGACATTCACTGATTTCTCCTTCAGCCGCTGTGTGCTTCGGGTTGTTATCGTGTTGAAAGGTGAACATTCTGCCCATCTTCAACTGTCTGGCAGAGGGTAGCAGGTTTTCCCTCAAGAATTTGACGGTATTTTGCCCCATCCATTTTTCCTTCTACCCTAACGAGAGCCCCAGGCCCTGAGGCAGAGAAACACACCCCACAACAGGATGCTGCCACCTCCATGCTTTACTGTAGGTATGGTGTGTTATGGATGGTGAGCTGCATTGGATTTCAGCCAGGTGTACCGTTTGGTATTGAGGCCAAATAGTTCGATTATGGTCTCATCTGACCATAAAACCTTTTTCCACTTGGCATCAGAATCTTCAAGGTGCATTCTGGCAAAGCTCAAACGAGCCCTAATGTGGCCTTTCTTGAGAAGTGGCTTTTTCTTTGCGATCCTCCTGAACAAGCCACAATTGTGGAGTGCTTGTGAAATTGTTGTCACATGCACACAATGACCACTGTTTGCCATAAAATCCTATAACTCCTTCAAAGTGGCTATTGGCCTGTTGGTAGTCTCTCTTACCAGTTTCCTCCTTGCTCTTCCATCCAGTTTGGAGGGATGGCTGGATCCAGGGAGGGTCCTAGTAGTACCAAACACTTGCCACTTCTTTATTATGGACTTTACTGTGCTCCTTGGGATTGATAAAGCCTTTTATCATTTTTGAAAATTCTTCTAAACTAGAGCTGTGATATCTTTCACTTAGATGTTATAGATTGCATTGAGAAAGTAAAGCTGGAAAAATATTGGTTTGTGTGTTTTCATTTAAGGCTGTAAAGCAAAAAAAAAAAAAAGGGAATATTTCAAAGGGGGTGATTCTTTTCTACACCCACTGTATACACTCAATCAGTTTGGACAGAAATCTCCATACAGTCCTTTGATTAAAAGAGTCCTCTTGTGAAAGACCCACTGCAGTATGTCTATTGGACAAAGAATGAATTGGAAGATGCAATCATCTATCTGCTCCGCATGGCTTATTCCAATCTGGACAAAGCTGGCAGAACTGTAAGGATTATGCTTTCTTAACTCTTTTAGGGCGGATGTTGACTTTTGTTGACAGGAGGGGTTGAGGGCGAATGTCGACAAAAGTCGACATCCAAGGATAGAGGGCGACAATCAGCTGTTAATGGCTACAAAACTCACTGTCACGTCACAGGCATTCCCTCTGTGCTTGGAGGAATGCTAGACTCGTTGACTCGGCAACTAATCCTTGCATGTGCGTGAGTTGCGAAATGTAAACAATGGCAAGATGGCATCGACATGTCACAAGGGAGCGAAGTGTGCAGAAAAGAAAACACTCGGCAGACAATGTTTTGCGCATTATCGCAGAGTCGGACTCTGATTTTTCAGAATCGGATTTTATTGACAGTGATCAGGAGATCGAACAAGAGAGTGAGAAGCCAGCATCAACTGATCGGACACTACACGATGCCGCGCCAGCGGATCCGCTGGCAGCTGAACGCATTTGCGCAGCCGATGCATCTACGGCAAGGTTCACGTGTGAGGAATACACAGACATTGATCCGTGGGCTACCGGACTTCACAAGACGGCATGGCTTGCTGTTGGACACGACAGATCACCAGCTGCTGAACTACTTCAGGCTGCTCTCTCCTGATGCTGCTTTTCAGCTACTGTCAGACGAGACAAACAGGTAGGCAGAGAAATTTTTTGAATCGCGGGCTGCGCTTGCATCGCATTCTCGTTTTTCAAAGTGGAAACCCACAACAAAAGATGAGATGAAGCGCACTGTGGCATTACAAATAGAGATGGGACAGAACTGGTGATATAACTTCAGAGACCATTGGTCCAAACGTGCTTTGTCCCCTGGTGGCTTTGGACAGGTTATGCAGCGTGATGATAGGTACGTGATGCTGCAAAGTTTTATTCAGAAAACTTGGTGGCAGTGGCATGGCACGATGGCAAACGAGTGACTTGTCTCTCTACAGTACACACTAACAATATATGTGAGAAAGTGCAGCAACAGACAATTGAAAAGTAGGCACCAAAGCAACACATATTACTGTATAAGCAGTGCAATGTGGCAATGACTGAAATTGGCTGCTTTGAGCGAGATCAGGCTTTGCAGGACTTTGCTGTGTAAAATGTATGTGATATGTATGTAAAATCATAGAGTATGCAGGCTCATACAACATGCAAGACAGTAACATTTGTCAAAAGTAAATATTTTTTGTTGATTTCAATTGCTGTGTGTTCTTTTTTTAAAAAAAGTTAGTTTTTGGAAAAATATTCAGCCCTGGGAGAAAAGAAACAAAAACAAAAAAATTAGCCCTAAGAGAGTTAATTCTCCAGTGTCTTCAATGCTCTCCATCCCTATTAAAGAGTAAGCTCAGAGATATGCAGGTGGATGAACCTGTCGTGTCCAGGATAATTGACTATCTGTCAGGCAGAATACAGTTTGTGAGGCTCAAGGTCTGTGTGAGCAATACTGATGCACCACAAGAAAGAGTCCTGTTCCCTTTTACTTCACCCAGTGCACCTTGAGCTATAAATATAACATCAGGTCATGTCACTTGCAGAAATTCTCAGATGATTCTGAACTAATGAGGTGTATTGATGGGGGGGGGGGGGGGGGGGGGGGGGTGTGTGTGTGACTGAGGAGAGAAGTCAGGTGGAGAATTCTGTTTCTTGGTACAAATAAAAATGTCTGCAGCTTAGCATCACAATCAAGGAACTGGTCATTGACATCCCAAAGAGCCTCTATGCCAGGTCGATATTCAGGGGATGGTTGTGGAGGTGGTGTATTGCTACAAGTACTTGTAGGTCCACATCAATGACAGGTTGAACTCTAACAATCTGCCCACTGGACATGTATGATGTAGTACCAAAAGAGAGAATTAAGACCACACTGATGACCACTAGGAATTATGCTACACGTCCTCTCATTGACACAATGACACTTTCAGCCAATAGATTATTCAGTAAAAGTGTGTCAAGAACCACAACTGGGGCTCCTTTATTCCTATGGCAACAAGGCTTAATAATGCCTCATTTTGATTGTAACTACTCATTTTATCTTTAACCAAATCACATTTTTTCTTTCTTATTCAGTGACTATTGTGTGTATTTTTAACACAATATTTATGTATTGATATGTTTACTTATTTATTAAGCTTTAATGAAAGCTAAATCCTCTCCTTGGGACAAATACCAATTTATCTGTTTCAAGTACTCGGAAACAAACAGTTACTCAGGATGTTCACAATTGTATTTCAACAACAATGTTCTGCAGTTGAAAGCAGTGTTTGGGCTGACTAACACAGACTGTATACAGTGTTAAGAAAAAAACTGGAGAATCCTCGTGACAGGTATTTCAAATAAATGGGCACATTGATGGACTAAAAGACAAGTAAAGTGTTTATTCGACACAGCATTATGAAACTGCCCTCCACACACAGTCTCTTATTATAGTGGAGCTCTCTTCTACCAATTCTTCAGTATCCAAACATGAATTGCTTCAAAGAAATCATAAACAAGGCAATGCTGAAAACAGCTCAAGCAGAACAGAGCAGAGACCCACAGGTTCACACTCCATTGGGACATTGCAAGAGTAGTGATTTATTCAAGGTAGATGTAATTAAGGTAGAAGAGAAGCTAAAGACATAACATAAGAAATGCCTACCAACATACCTGTATTTAATCTTATATCATATCCATGTAAGAATTTCACTCTACTACTGTATGTACATGTGGTAACAAAGACCCTACAATAACCTGTTAAGTTCCCTGTTTGAGGGCCAAGAAGTGCAAATGACACAAGGAACAGACATACTGGTTTTAAGAAATACATACTGTAGCTCCACAAATTATATTAAGCGAAGATAGACATTCAGCTATACAATTTTTAAAAAGTGTGTGAAGTGGAGCTGCTTTCTAATGGAGGAAATGCTGTAGGTTCTCTCCTGAATCAGCCGACACGACACTGTTCTTCCACTGAATGTTCAATAAATAAATTATATGATGCTTTGCTGATTAAGAGGAAATCCTCCATTAAAAGTGCATTGTGCTTTTCTAAAACAACCCTGCTGACCAAGATGTATACAGACTCATTCTTTTTAAAAGGCCCATCTACTTACTATTGGCACTGTTTTAGAAAATGATTGCTATTTAAAGACTACTATGTTAACAATGGCAGCTTTGTTACTTAAAAGGCTGAAAAACTGAGGCTGACTGCACATTCAATGGAAATTAAGCAACGTGCATTATTTAGCTTGAACTGAAATAGGAGCAAGAAGTAATTTGCAAGATAATCTATATATATAATTCACAAAGTCGCCGCCAGAAGGGGAAGACACCCATGAAAGCACGCACACCAAAACAAGACACCCTTGAAAGCACGCAGAAAGGGGCGTGGCCCACCAACTCTAAGACCATTGGATACGACGACAACTCAGAGCCACACCCACCAACTCGGACGCGCCGCCTCAGAAAAAACGTCGTCATTTATGTTCGTCTGTGCAACAGTACACATTGACCTCTGAGCCACGTTGACATTTCGGTTACGACGCACGACCGCGTGCACCATCGCAAACTGTTTTAAACGCTACATACAGCAATTCGCATCTGCGACAAACATGCGTCTTCTTACATGGTCCTGCAGGAACACGGAAGACATTACCCCGCCCATGACCAGGCAGTGTGTATGCTTCGAGAACGAGGGTGGACGTGGCAGGACCATCTAAAAAGAGGCTGTGTATCAATATATATAATTCACTAAGCCGCCGCCAGAGCAAGCAAGACACCCATGAAAGCACGCACCGTTTTGAAAGTAGTCAACTCACAAAGCCCAGCCCACCAACTCGAGCACACGTCTACCCACGCTCTCAAGGCATTCACGGTGCCTGCTCATGTGCCCGGACGAAACAACTCACTTTCATCTTTGCTACAGTACACATGCACCACTGAGCGATGTTGACTTTTCATTATTCTTTTCTGTTTTAGCTGCATTTCCATATATAATCCACCAAGTCGTCCAACCGTGGGATACAAACGACAGAGCACCGCCCAAGAACTCGAACCGCTAGAGAGACACGCCCACCAACTCTAAGAGCACCAACTCTAATATGCCTGCCCGCCTGACTGTTACCAGCATTCACCGCAATGTACTGGAGTGTAAAACCATCACAACTATCAGACGCTGTCTATATCTAAGAAGATATACAGATACTCATTTTCCCCTGCACGCGTCCACCCACGCTCTCAAGGCATTCACAGTGCCTGCTCATGTGCTCGAACACAACAACTCGCCACACACAAATCTTGCTTAATTTGACTCAACACGGGAAACCTCACCCTGCCCGGACACAGAGAAGATTGACAGATTCATAGCTCTTTCTCGATTCTGTGCATGGTGTTGCATGGCCGTACTTAGTTGGTGGAGCCATCTAAGTTTGGTTAGTCTGGTTAATTCTGAAAACGAATGAGACTCCCTCCTGCTTAACAGTTACGCAATCGCCAAGCGGTAGGCGTCCAACTTCTTAGAGGAACAAGTGGCTTTCAGCCACGTGAGATTGAGCATTAACAGTTATGTGATGTCCGGTACTACACGCGCGCCACACTGAATGGATGAACGCGTGTCTACCCGGCGCCGACAGGCGTGGGTAAGCCGTTAAACCCCATTCTTAATGGGCACCGGGGCTTGCAATTGTTCCCCACGAACGAGGAATACCCACTGAGTGCGGGTCATACGCTCCCTCTGAATACGTCCCTGCCCTGTGTACGCACCCCACCCCCCTCCTACTACCATGGTCGGGTGACTTGGATTATATATAGAAAAGCAGCCGGAACTGCAAAGAACAATGAAAGGACAACGTGGCTCAGAGGTGCACAGATGACAGCGACTCAGGTGAGGAGTTGGGGGCAGCAAGTCTTTGATAGGCTGCAACAAAATGATGAAAGAACAGACGCATTTTTTGTGCAAGATTTAATATGCACAAGCGGTAACACTGCAAAACCAGCCCAAACCTGAAAAGATGGCTGGCAAAAGGTGGCTGACAAATTAAACGCGTGTGCATTGTACTTACTGAACGCAGCGTTACGGATTTTGCAAATGTTCATTTTTTTCCCTCTGCTTAAAAAACATTTAAAAAGCGCCGTGATTATGTGGCGTATACTATGCCGCGGGTTGGTATGCACTGTGTAAAACAGTTTTGTTTGTCGCAGATAATATAAGAATATTAATACTTCATTACATTGATATACCGGTGTTTTCAGTATTCAAAGCGCTATCCACACAGGGAGGAACCGGGAAGCGAACCCCAAATCTTCCACAGTCTCCTTACTGTAAAGCGGCAACACTACCACTGCGCTACAATGCAGAGAATGCAGTTAAAGAATTCACCACGCTCGATTTTATTTTCACTTCTGTTTGGACAACTGTGTCGTTCAGGAAGTGTTCACCCATCAATACATAATTATGCGGCGAGCGGGTTGGCTAGTAAGATTATAAAAGGGTGTGCACCTTGCTTAGGCCAACTTTGACAGCACTGTCTGTGAAAACAGAAAAGTAAACCGTTCAGCAGATTCCAAGTCAAGTCAAGTTGGGGAGCATGCACTGGTACAGTGCGTTGCTGTACCCACTACACGTCAAAACAGCTCGGGATCCCGGTTGGCAACCCCCCAGGCAGACATGTGGTCCAGTCCTACCCTCCAGAAATGACCCTCTATCTGCTGCAGCCAGGTGTTACGTGGGCGACCCCTTGGCCTGGTCCAGCCACTTGGGTCCCCAACAATGAGGATCTTATGAGCCGGATCACCCTCGGGGAAACGCGTCACATGGCCGTAGTGCCGTAACTGACGCTCCCCTCACAATGCAGGTAGTGTGCCTCATTCGGGACTCCATGAGCAACCGCTCATTCGACACAAAGTCAAACCAACGGTACCCAAGGATTTTCCAGAGAGACACAGTAATCGGAAGGTTGCCGGTTCGAATCCTGTAAATGCCAACAGGGACTCTGCTCTGTTGGGCCCTTGAGCAAAGCCCTTAACCTGCAATTGCTGAGCACTTTGAGTAGTGAGAAAAGCGCTATATAAATGCAAAGAATTATTATTATTATTACCAAAAGAGTCCAGTCATCATCTCAGGTCACTGGATAGCGTCCATGTCTCACAACCATATAGTAAGACAGGAAGCACCAGGACTCTAAAGACTTGGACCTTCGTCCTTCTGCATAGATATCGGAAGCGCCACACACCCCTTTCCAGCGACCTCATGACCCCCCATGCTCTCCCAATCTGTCTACTGACTTCACAGGAAGAGTCACCAGAGACATAAATGTCACTGCCAAGGTAAGTAAACCTCTCAACAAGGTCAACACTCTCTCCTCAGACAGACACACTGCTGATGGCTGTGCCCAAGAGGTCATTAAAGGCCTGGATCTCGGTTTTTATCCAGGACACTCGCAAGCCAAGACACTCAGACTCCTCGCTCAGTCTCTCGAGCGCCCCGATCAGAGCCTCCATTGACTCCGCGAAGATCACAGCATCGTCAGCAATGTCAAGATCCGTGAATCTTTCTTCACCAACAGATGCCCCACAGCCGCTGGACCCCACAAACATGCCCAACACCCAATCCATACAAGCATTGAACAGAGTAGGAGCAAGAACACACCCCTGACGAACCCCAGGATCAACTGGGAAAAACGCAGAGGTCCTGCCTCCACTCTGCACAGCACTCACAGTACCAGTGTACAGGCCAGCCATGATATCCAGCAACCTCGAGGGGATCCCGCGAACCCTCTGTATGTCCCACAGGGCAGCTCGATCAACTGAGTCGAACGCTTTGCGAAAATCAACAAAGGCTGCAATGAAACTCTGCCGATATTCTCATTTTGTGCTCTATGAGAATCCTCAGTGCCAAGATGCGGTCGATGGTAGACTTCTTAGGTGTAAAACCAGACTGTTCCGGTCACTGGTAGGTGAGCAAGTGATCACGGATCCTGTTGAGGATGACCTTAACAAGGACCTTACCCGGCACCGAGAGCAGTGTAGTTGCTGCAATCCAGGCCATCACCCTTCCCTTTCCAGATAGGGACGACAAGATCCGTTTTCCAGTCAGTTGGGATGATGCCAGTCTCCTAAATGGAAGCAAAGATTGCTTGCAATGCCAGGAGGACAGCCTTACCACCAGCCTGGAGAAGTTCACCCTGGATACCACAGATCCCTGCAGCCTTTCCCCCCCTCAGCTGGTTCACCACCTGTGCAATCTCAGTGAGATTGGGTGGTTCACAGCTAATTGGAGGATCAGCCTCAAGAACCGTGGACGCAGAGATATGCAACGTCCTAGTGGGAGGATCAGCTTTGAACAACTGCTCAAAGTAGCCAGCCTAGCGGGTCAGAACTGCAGTGTCATCAGTAAGGACCGTTCCATCAGCTGCCCTGAGTGCGACTCTCCGAGGAACAGATTCAGATGTGCGTAATGCTTCGATTCCTCTGTAAGCAGGACATGGGTCGCAAGACCACAGATGGTGTGTCACTTGCTCACAGATTCCTCTAACAAATGTCTCTTTATCTGCCCTCAGGGCCCTTGCAGCCGTCCTTCTCAGATCCAGGTACAGACCAGAGTTGCCATTGAGCCGTGCGCTGCGACTCTTCTCGATGATATCCAGGGTGCCCTGCGAGATGAAACACCTCCTTCTGGGAACACCGGTAACACCAACACAACCCTCAGCAACCTTCAGGGTCTTGTCACGGAAGGTCTCCCACATCACATTAGGATCGGCAGTCGTACCCAAATCTGAAAGTTCCTCACACAAACTGGGTGCAAACTCATTAGAAACAGCCTGGTCTTGGAGTCTGGCCAAGTCCAGGCTCATTTTTCCTAGTAGGTGGTAACCTACTGAACCTAAGCTGGATCCTAAGAGTAGCAACAACAAGTCTATGGTCAAAATTCACAAACTGGGCACTTCTGTAGACCCTGCAGTTTTGCAAGAGCCTCCAGTGTCTGCCCACGAGGATGTGATCGATCTCCTTCACTGCACCACCAGTATTGGAGTACCAAGTCCAACGATGTGGTTCAGGGCACTGGAACCAGGATCCAGCGATTCACAGCCCCTGACCTTTTACAAAGTCAAGGAACATGAAGCCACTTACACCACGGTCACCAGACCCATGGGGACCAAGACAATCCTCATAGCCAGCCCTGTCAGTGCCAGTGGCTGCATTGAAGTCGCCCATGACCAGAGGAGTGTCACCCCGTGGGCACCCATCAACCACTGAGCGAAGCTGCGAATAAAATGTCTCCCTCACCGAGACATCACTCACCGCGGTCAGAGCATACACTGAGACAACAAACAAGGCACCCAGGGAGTGCCGTAATCTGAGTCCCATAATACGCTCGTTGAAAGGAGTGACATCGGACACCATCGGAAGAAGCCAATCCACTACAGCAACAGCTACTCCCTGAGTATGACAGCCATCAGGCTGACCAGACCAATAAAAGGTGTATCCACCTACAGAGATCTGCCAAGTCCCCGGTCTGCGCACCTCAGAGAGTGCCGCCACTGAAATGTGGAGTTTACGCAGCTCCTCCGACAGCAGTGGAAGATGATCATCTTGCTGGAGAGACAAGACGTTCCATGAGCCCACCCGTATGGGCCACCTCAAATTGGGACCCGAGTGCTGCCGTGCAGTAGATGACGCCTCAGCACCACACCAGTTCCGATCCCCAACAGACTTTACCCTATTGGCTCTCCAATGGTTTCGACTCTTCCAGAGATGGGGCTCCCTAGGGTTTTCCCCCATCCCCTTCATGATGTGAGCACCCTCCCTATGGTGTTTTTTTTTTTTTTTTTACAGTGGCCGGAGTGCTATTGCTGCCACCAACCCCCATGATTTCCCTGCAAGTTGGAGGACCGCTTGCAGGGCCGGATGCAGTTTAACGTCATACCCAGGACAGAGCTGATTCCCACACTACAATAATCCGTGCATCCTGAACTGGTTGACAGTACTATTTGCAAGCAAAAAAAAAGACCACAAAGGCAGCTTTGAAAGAAGATGATAAAAACACACAGATATCAGATTCAAAGTTTAAATTAAGAAAACCAAAGAAACAGCCATAACAGGTTCTGCTTTTATGGAATTTAATGGACCGCAAATGGACAAATGGTACCTGCTTGGATTTGTTTACTTGAGTCTGAGATTAGCTTTCTAACATCAGCCATTTTAACTCTTTTAGGGCTAATTGTTTTTTGTTTCTTTTCTCCCAGGGCTGAATATTTTTCCAAAAACTAACATTTTTTTAAAAAAGAACACAAAGCAATTGTTTAACATATCAAATCAACAAAAAATATTTACTTTTGACAAATGTTACTGTCTTGCATGTTGTATGAGCCTGCATACTCTATGATTTCACATACATATCACATACATTTTACACAGCAAAGTCTGATCTCGCTCAAAGCAGCCAATTTCAGTCATTGCCACATTGCACTCCTTACAATATGTGTTGCTTTGGTGCCTATTTTTCAATTGTCTGTTGCTGCACTTTCTCACATATATTGTTAGTGTGTACTGTAGAGAGACAAGTCACCCATTTGCCATCGTGCCATGCCACTGCCACCAAGTTTTCTGCCTGCATGAAAACTGTATTGTCACCTCTTTTCATCTTCTGAAACTTTATGAACTTTATGTATGGCATTATAGCCTGGCTCACCCCATGGGATTTGCTTCTGTTTATTACAGAAGTGAATAAAACTTTGCAGCAGCACGTACCTAAGCCACCAGGGGACAAAATACGTTTGGACCAATGCTCCCTGAAGTTATATCACCAGTTCTGTCCCATCTCTATTTGTAATGCCACAGCGCGCTTCATCTTGTCTTTCGTTGTGGGTTTCCACTTTGAAAAACGAGAATGTGATGCAAACGCAGCCCGCGATTCAAAAAAAATCTCTGCCTACCTGTTTGTCTCGTCTGACAGTAGCTGAAAAGCAGCATCAGGAGAGAGCAGCCTGAAGTACAGCAGCTGGTGATCTGTCGTATCCAACAGCAAGCCATGCCGTCTTGTAAACTCCGGTAGCCAGATCGGCTCTCAACGGATCAATGTCTGTGTATTTATCCCATGCGAACCTTGCCGTAGATGCATCGGCTGCGCGAAGGCACTCAACTGGCAGCAGATCCGCTGGCGCGGCATCGGCTGGTGTCTGATCAGCTGATGCCGGCTTCTCACTCTCTTGCTCGATCTCCTGATCACTGCCAATAAAATCCGATTCTGAAAAATCAAGAGTCCGACTCCGCGATAATGCTTAAAACATCGTCTGCCGAGTGTTTTCTTTTCTGCACTTGCTTCGCTCCCTTTTCACATGTCGATGCCATCTTGCCATTGTTTACATTTCGCAACTCACGCACATGCAAGGTTTAGTTGCCGAGTCAACGAGTCTAGCATTCCTCCAAGCACAGAGGGAATGCCTGTGACGTGACAGTGAGATTTGTCGTCATAACAGCTGATTGTCGCCCCCTATCCCTGGATGTCGACTTTTGTCGACATTCGCCTTCAACCCCTCCTGTCGACAAAAGTCGACATCCGCCCTAAAAGAGTT
The DNA here is from genome assembly GCF_900747795.2 of Erpetoichthys calabaricus. NCBI lineage: Eukaryota > Metazoa > Chordata > Cladistia > Polypteriformes > Polypteridae > Erpetoichthys > Erpetoichthys calabaricus. The sequence goes on from NC_041409.2 coordinate 50,721,656, forward strand.
AATTGACTTGCTGAGCAAACACTACCTTTTGTCCTGAAACTGAGGAGAAATGGACAGCAAGATCACAGTCAAGACAGCTCTTTATGTATTCTTTCACTTCTGCCTTTTGATTTTACACTTTCAGCACATTCTACATACTCTCGTTGTTTTAGTACTCCTGCTAATATCCTTTTCTATACAACCTAATCTCTTGTAGCATTTCAAGGACATTTCATATAAAGAGAAAGGTTTCTGATAATGAATCATAGTTAGGTTTTGCATATTACAAAAACAGTTAATATCTGAAAAAATCCATGTTATTTCATGATAAAACCTGTAGTTCTATATTCCCATTGTTTATATAATGATCTTTACTTAAAGCCTATTTTGTTTTCTAGAAATTTAATAAAGTATAACACAAGGGTGGATGGTATGGCCAAAAATCTGTAATCTGTAAACCTGATGGTGATGTGTAGCACGTTGATTAACAAATACTATTAAGAACATCACTGCACACATGACAAAAAGGACACTGTAAACTTATAAACAAATAAAGTCTGTGCCTGACTAGTGATCACCACCATCTGATGTAACTAAATCACACCCTTCATCTATTTATTAAAAGGAAGTTTGAGTCCATTCTTATTTATCATGGTACCTGAGAGGGACAACATGTTGCATCTTGGTCAGGCATGCAAGCGAGAATTTCTCTGTACCCTGTACATAGGACAGTAATGACCTGTTAATGTCAATTTAAAATAGGTCACATTTACACTACACAAAGTTCTCTTCCACTTAAGGTGATTACACTACAAGGTTTCCATCTAGTTATTTCTTTTATCTCTCTGAACTTTGTTTCTAAATTGTAAAAACTGTCAATAAATAAATCTTATTGAATGTACAAAGAGAAAGTTTTAACAGATGCCAATAAAATTTATCTGCTCCCCCATTACCTAATAAAGCCGCAAAAAATGTTCACAGGATGACTGCACACTCTCAACATGCAGTCCAATGTGACAAAACTTGGTGAATGTAACAGACAAAAAAATATATGCAGAGTACCAGAGTATAAAAGTTCATCATTGATTAAATTTTTAAAAACATAGATGTTCAAGGCAACTTGTCAAACAACAAGTCATTTCAGACATAACATAAAAATGATAAACAAAATTAAGAATGTTCACAAACATAAAAGCAAAGCAGGCAAAAATGTCATCGAATTATATGGCATGTATTTCTTAAAACTCTTTTCATATCCAAGATTACCAGACACATAAGATATACCATGATGAGTGTTAATAATTAGATTATCCAGTTGGTATTTGCTAATGATGATGCCTTTCAGTTCTTCCACAACGATATGCAAATAAAACCAACTTAAGTTATCATCAGATTATACTTCTATATTACTGGTCACAGTGTCCCCAAAAATAGCAACTTGTATTAATGCACATCAACTATGAATTTAAACAGGTAAACACATTTGTTTAACATGTGTGTCACAGTGCCAACTCCTTGTACAGGATGTGTGCGCGTAGGTTCAGTGAGCAGTGCCAGAACAGGCCCCAGTGCTGATTCTGAATATGTCTTAAGCATACCACTGATAACAACCTGAATGCTGCCAAGTCTTCAAGCAGTCCTGCAAGCCAGAAGCAAATAATGCCAGCAAAGAAAGATTTCCAGGCAGGCTTGAGTGGATAGTGGCCCAAGAATGAGCAAACAAACTGAAGAGATCTGTCACAGGTGATACGCTTTACAAGTCCAGGTTGTAATAAGAAGTCACTCTCTTTCCTGAATGCAATCCAGTACAAACACATTTTACCTTTACAAAGGCAAATCTGTAAATAAAGCCAGTTAAAAAAAAACACGTAATCAAGCATGACTTTCGTTTTTCCATTATAACCGAGATATTTAGTTGAATTTCTAAGCCACATATTTTTTTTTTTTTTAAATGGTAGGCTAGTTGAACAGTGACTCACACACAGAATATAAACTGATATACACCCATTATCTACACAACACTATGTGGGTTAATAGTGAAGCACAGAGCAGAGGCTGCAGCAATAATGTAACGCTTTTTTATTTTTCCAGTTTTGGTCACATTAATTGAAATATTTACAATGTCATAACAGCAAAGGAAAACCTAATATTAGATAAAACCTGAGTGTTAATTATGTCCGCACACTCTTTTTAAGATTAAGCACAATTCTTCACAAGAGAAAAATAATTCCCCCTACAGTCAATAAATGATAAGCAGCAATAACTACAAAGAGATGCTTTCTACTATTAATGATCTGCCTCTCACCATGCTGTAGAGGAAATCTGACTCACCCCTTCTTGCAAAACTGATATATCCTAGTTGCATTTGTGGGTTTTTGAGCAGAATTTGCACATTTTACTTCCTGTCACAGTACCTCAGTAAGGTTTAGGTCTGGATGTTGTCAGCCCATTTCAAAATATTTAATTGATTTTTCCACAGTTTTGTCAAGAAGGATTATATGTTTCACATAATTGTTTTGTTTCATATGCTATCTGCTCTACATATTCAGTTCAAATATATGCTGACCTTTCTTTCTTCTAAAGATACCTCCTCTGCAGGAAAACATTTATCATTTCTTCTCTGATGATTAGTTCTCTACACTCATTCCAAAACCACAACTCAATAAAGTCTGGCAAATGGAATGAGATTCTAACTGTACAATTTAGTATTAATCTCTCTCTGTACACACAGAGGTCGATGCAGGCAAGTTTAATTTCAGCTAATGAATACATAAAATATTATTTCGGAACTCAAGTTGTTAAAAACTGAGGAAAGCAGTCACACGCATAATAGAAAGCAGTGCTTTCGGCCATGCTGCAATAAAACAGAATATATTTTTGAAAAGTCCATTGAATAACTGCCACTGAACTACCAGAGTAATGATGATGCAGTAATGAAGGAGCACAGCTGTGGCAAACCCAGCCAACAGAATACAGCAGGAAGTTCTAGAGATATGGAGAGGATGGCAAACCTGTGTAATATCAATAACTGTCCCAAACTTTCTCTATTTGGACAGTATAGTTTCACTAACCCTTGAATTGAGCTCAAAGTCTTAGTACTAGCTTTCTAACTGTTTGTAAATGTCCCAAAAGTACCTTCAAGAATTGGATTATTAATGAACAATATATCCAAATGCTACTCAAATTATATATTCATATGACATCACCTTAAATACTGAATTCAGCAGTCTCAAAACGTGTTTCGAACACACCTGATTTGTTTCTGTTATCTGTTTGACGCATTGAGATGGAGAATGCCAAAAGTATCAGACTGGCAAAACTGAACATGTTACACAAAAATGTGAAATGTTAACCAGACTGATGCATCTTTATTGCTTATTCTTCTTCAAAATGTTAAAAAGTCACCAATAAGTCTCTGTTGATAGACTATTTAGGCGTGATTTTAAAGGTACCCTGAGGTACCCTGGGCCAATCTTTCTAGTGCTCAAGACAAATTATTGGGGTACAATTTTATAAGGCCAGATATTAATATGTCCTTTATTTATTTAAGTGTTTTCCCTGTATAGGAGCCTACAAATATTACACAGGTGTCGGCGTATAAGGTTCATATTGTCATTATTGTTCCCTGCTCTATAATAGATAGTAAAATAGTCAGAAAGATGTGAAAGGTTCTATATAGGAAGTCATATGGTCCTTATTGGCCTGTCTAAAGAGTACATTGAAATTCTTACCTGTATGTGCTACTTAACACCATGATAAGAGAACTATTGAATCTTTTTGAAATGAAAATGAAATCTAAAAGATCACTGATGAACTTTTGTTAATGTGAGCTGTCTGTTGAGCAGCCATTAATTAGAAGTAGGCAAAGCTTTTAAATCAAATTGGAGATTCACAACCTTAGTCTGGCAGAACAATTAGAGATGTTAATCAGTTGCACATTTTGCACGTATGTTAGTAATATATATAGAATAATACCATAACTATTATATTAATTATGAACCACTACTAACCTTCCTCTGATCTGTTTTTGTTCTTAGTGTCCTGCTGTGACACTTTGTGCCATTGCTCTACTATCAAGCCATTTTACTGCTCATGGGAAAGATGTCTGGGATACCAGGCTACTTGAAACAGAAGGATGAAATGACTTAGTCATCTTACTCCATAGCCCAATTCATTTTACTAAACAATGACATGAAGGGGTTAGGCGGTCAAGTTGGCCGAGTTCTCCAGGACTGTGACTGACTTCCTCTTTGACAATCCCTGTTGTAATTGATTCTGGACACCAAAAGGCTTATTTTTTCTATGGATGCTTCTGACTGGAGTGTTTGTTCTCCTCTCCTCTGTTGTGATCTGTCCATAGTTAAAAGATAATGTTAATGGGCAATATTGTTAGGCTTAACATATATTAATTAGTTTGGGACTTTTTTGTTTAACTGTGTGTTTAACACTAGAATTACCAGAGCCTACGAAAAAACTCGTAAATCCGTCCCACCTTAAATCGCGTCTTAAATCCGTTTGCACCTCTCCGCCAGAGTCCTTTGTCATCTAAATGTGCTGATAAAGCTACTAGCAGCCAGCTATTCCATCCCCCCACCGACTTAGAATGAACTTCTCTCCTAGCTCAAGCCTTGCCTTGATTTGATTACCTGGGATTGAAGTGGAGTTTTACAGTGGAAATAATTCTAGCGTTATTTGGAATACACGCATTTCATGTGTGTTCCATTTCTATAGTTGGCTGTGCAAACACATTTTTAAAACAGAAACGTTTTTCATATTCTAATAGTAAATGACAAAATGTAGGCATAAACTATATAACGTATGAAGCCTGAAGTCCATATATTAAAGAAACACTTTCACAAAAGGTACAAATAAAAGAACACGTGCGCCTTCATTCAAAAAAAAAAAAAAAAAAAAAAAAAAAGCCGCATTAGCATGCCACATTGACACTCTTACTACAACCGCCGCAGTGGTGTAATGGTATCAGCGCCTGACTGGGAATCAGAGGGTGGCGAGTTCGATTCCCCACGGCTCCACTTCGAGAAATTAACTGCTCTTATTCTTACAATTTTAGAATAACAATATAAATTTGATTTCAGTCTGTAACAGGCGGTGTAACTTATGATACTGGTAAAGGTTAGCTTTTTTTTTTTTTTTTTTTTAATTCACTTTTCATTCTCGCAGTCACATTCAGAATCAATCCATACAACCCCATCTGACACAGCTGGTTTCACATAAATAAAAGTGCACTTTTATTCAAGACTATAACCGAAGAATAAAGAAAGCAAGTTACAGTTGGTGGTTGATACGACAGCTTGCGTGGTGCAATGTTAAGAACTGCTGATTTCCGATCCGTGCTATATAAAATCATCACATTCAAATATTAACAGTTCCCACACACCCAAGGTCCACCATTCCTACATTTACAACATGTGTACTTGTTGCAGTGTACACACCTCTCTGTGCTATGGTTCCTATTACAGTGAATGAGCACCTGACACTGTACTTTCTTCCCTGGGGGAAGCTGAGGTCTTAGAACGGAAGTTTGTTGACGCTGTATCATCTTTTCTTTTTCCATCGCCTTTTCCTGTAAGAAGCGACGACGAAGTTCCTCTGCAAGGTGAGCCATGAACACTCTTCTTTCCTCAGCGGACCCCGTGCATGCCTTATACAGTACGTGTGCGTTCATCGCTGCTAGGTCAAGGATGTTGTACAACACAGCAACCGGCCACCTGCGTGTTCCTGTGCGCACTGAACAAGCACGCGCCTTCTGGTCCATGATGTCAACGCCACGCTGGGGAAAAAAGAAAGACAAATATATGTGACATTTTGAAGAAATCATTTTATCACCAGAAGAGCACCAGAATACTTCGTCACACTAATATTTTTTTCATTAGCATACCTTCATGTGGTTGTAGTCTGTGACCGTGTTTGTTTTTTTTTTTTTTATCTTGCCCAATCTCCACATCATGGTGCATTGTGCTGAGAATGCAGACAGACTTCATCTTTTTGGGCACATACACTGTCAGCATGGCACTGGGAGATCTAAACACCAGCGTGGAGAATTGTTCGTGTACTGAACTGACTTTAGCTGCAGGTGGAAGTTCCCGTCGCACTTTATTCATGGTGCCAAGCAGAGTTGTATTGCGGTGCAGCAGTCTATTAGCCAGCGAAAGTGACGTGAAGAAGTTGTCTGTTGTTACGGTTCTGCCTTTTTGGATTGCGGCAGATTTGGAGACAAAGTACATGTGCAATGCCACTCCTTATTTAGGAAAAGATCCCAGTCGTCCCACGGGAGAAAGACTTTCCGAGTCTGTGGTCATAAAGCTTATGGAGCCATTTCTGGACAAAGGCAGAACCGTAACAACAGACAACTTCTTCACGTCACTTTCGCTGGCTAATAGACTGCTGCACCGCAATACAACTCTGCTTGGCACCATGAATAAAGTGCGACGGGAACTTCCACCTGCAGCTAAAGTCAGTTCAGTACACGAACAATTCTCCACGCTGGTGTTTAGATCTCCCAGTGCCATGCTGACAGTGTATGTGCCCAAAAAGATGAAGTCTGTCTGCATTCTCAGCACAATGCACCATGATGTGGAGATTGGGCAAGATAAAAATAAAAAAAAAACAAACACGGTCACAGACTACAACCACATGAAGGTATGCTAATGAAAAAAATATTAGTGTGACGAAGTATTCTGGTGCTCTTCTGGTGATAAAATGATTTCTTCAAAATGTCACATATATTTGTCTTTCTTTTTTCCCCAGCGTGGCGTTGACATCATGGACCAGAAGGCGCGTGCTTGTTCAGTGCGCACAGGAACACGCAGGTGGCCGGTTGCTGTGTTGTACAACATCCTTGACCTAGCAGCGATGAACGCACACGTACTGTATAAGGCATGCACGGGGTCCGCTGAGGAAAGAAGAGTGTTCATGGCTCACCTTGCAGAGGAACTTCGTCGTCGCTTCTTACAGGAAAAGGCGATGGAAAAAGAAAAGATGATACAGCGTCAACAAACTTCCGTTCTAAGACCTCAGCTTCCCCCAGGGAAGAAAGTACAGTGTCAGGTGCTCATTCACTGTAATAGGAACCATAGCACAGAGAGGTGTGTACACTGCAACAAGTACACATGTTGTAAATGTAGGAATGGCGGACCTTGGGTGTGTGGGAACTGTTAATATTTGAATGTGATGATTTTATATAGCACGGATCGGAAATCAGCAGTTCTTAACATTGCACCACGCAAGCTGTCGTATCAACCACCAACTGTAACTTGCTTTCTTTATTCTTCGGTTATAGTCTTGAATAAAAGTGCACTTTTATTTATGTGAAACCAGCTGTGTCAGATGGGGTTGTATGGATTGATTCTGAATGTGACTGCGAGAATGAAAAGTGAATTAAAAAAAAAAAAAAAAAAAAAGCTAACCTTTACCAGTATCATAAGTTACACCGCCTGTTACAGACTGAAATCAAATTTATATTGTTATTCTAAAATTGTAAGAATAAGAGCAGTTAATTTCTCGAAGTGGAGCCGTGGGGAATCGAACTCGCCACCCTCTGATTCCCAGTCAGGCGCTGATACCATTACACCACTGTGGCGGTTGTAGTAAGAGTGTCAATGTGGCATGCTAACGCGGCTTTTTTTTTTTTTTTTTTTTTTTTTTGAATGAAGGTGCACGTGTTCTTTTATTTGTACCTTTTGTGAAAGTGTTTCTTTGATATATGGACTTCAGGCTTCATACGTTATATAGTTTATGCCTACATTTTGTCATTTACTATTAGAATATGAAAAACGTTTCTGTTTTAAAAATGTGTTTGCACAGCCAACTATAGAAATGGAACACACATGAAATGCGTGTATTCCAAATAACGCTAGAATTATTTCCACTGTAAAACTCCACTTCAATCCCAGGTAATCAAATCAAGGCAAGGCTTGAGCTAGGAGAGAAGTTCATTCTAAGTCGGTGGGGGGATGGAATAGCTGGCTGCTAGTAGTTTTATCAGCACATTTAGATGACAAAGGACTCTGGCGGAGAGGTGCAAACGGATTTAAGACGCGATTTAAGGTGGGACGGATTTACGAGTTTTTTCGTAGGCTCTGGTAATTCTAGTGTTAAGCAAATCGGTGCCTTTACGTTTATACATTATAAAATTAGTAGTCGATAAATTGGTAATTCTGCTTTACCTACAAACTTGTTACAGCAGTCTGAGCCAGCACTCAGTGAAGAACATTAAACAAAAATAAGTTGAACTGAACTGAATTGTGGTATAATTAATTTACTTCCACCACTTTCAGAGATACCTAGTGATAAGAAAACATTGTGAAGTTTACTACACCATGAGTTCAGGTGAATCATAGAAATGTTTGAGATATTCGCTGAATTCTGTGAAATGCATTAAAGTCAATGGGGAAGGAGTAAATGAAGTAATTTTAAGTGGATTATAATGGTGCAATGGTCTTTTAAGTGTTCTTGTGGGCAATTGAAAAGTCTGCCAACTATGCTGGATGATTATTTGTGGCAAAATGTGTGACACATGCTATGATGAAGAAGTGCTAACCACTGTGCACAATGCCTCAAACAACAAAAGACACAGATGAACAGAACACCACTATCAGTAAGTAAATAAAATATAGATCATTGAGATCACAGAGTTCCACTCTTGGGGCACATACTGGCCATGCCACAAAGCGGCTAGAAGGGACTGGCTCATTTCATTATTTGAAGTTGTGGCTCTGGATGCAGTGGAAATTACTTTTTTATTTCAAACATATCTGTGCAGATGCTTCACACTTTCTTCTCAAATCAAGAAGAAACAAACACCTTGTACATAATACAATTTTTGTTTTTATTATTTCACAGCATGTCCTGTGTTTTCTGATGAGGGGAGGGTCTCTCTGGAGGTTGTTTTAGGAATTGCAGTTGCAACATGTAATTTGCATGCAATTTGTAATTTGTATTAGCCATGTGGTACTCTGCTGCCAGCACACCTGGATCATCATTATATACCCAGCGGCAGCACACATAATATTCTCATTATCACTGGCTAATGTGCCCCTCAAACGAAATTATTATTTTTTTTTTTTTTAAAAAAAGAACACAGGATGAAAATCCCACAGTGTTTCTCAACCTTTGTGGCTTCAGGGCCAATTTTTACCTTTTAAATTTCACTTACACATAGAAGAAATCTAAGTCTATAGAAGAAATGAGTGTGGGTGGAAACAGGCAAAATATTGTCAAGCACTGTTAAGTGCTTCTTTGGACTAGGGGTGGGGTGGGAAAGTTACAGCATACCTCAGTAGCTAAAAAAGGCATTTTTTCCTTTGTATGCTTGTGACGGAAACATTGGAAATGAGATCATTTTCTGATGTAATTATAAAATTTCAGTTTGCATTGATCACATTATAGTGAACGCTGGGTATTGCCATTGTCATACTCATTTTCTCATTTTTGATTTCAAAAATCTAAATAACACATAGCAACACAAAGAGAACTCAATAGCCAATCACAAAAGCATCTTAAGAAACCTCTAACAGAAGAACCAGAAATACACACTCAAACATTAAATTACATAGATTAAATACCTCCAGTTCTCTTTGCAAAGCAGATAGACCATATTGTCCACGTGTCAACCATTAGCCTGTCTAGTTAAGGTATTTTCTTCTCTTTGTACTTTCAGGGCACAGTATGGCAAGAGTCAGGAAAACAGTTCCTTTTTTTTTTTTTTTAAACAGGTCTGTGGACATCATGTTTTTTTGAACAGGAAAACTGTCCACTGGAGCCATGTACAGGTATAATCAGAGTAACAACATCATGGCATGTCAGTCAAACCAAGCATGCTTGCACGGTTTGAGCACTTTATGACTTGTCACTCTGTCGTGCAGTGTGAGTAGTTGCTTGCCCATGACTTTATATTAAAAATAAATAAATAAATAAAAAATCGCAGTTTACACCTGGCATTAGAGTAAGCATGAGTGAAAGTTCTGTGCATGGCTGCTACAGCTCTCTGATGTCACACTGGCCTTGCAAAGCATCATGGGGCACCTGTTAAACAAAAGAAAAAAAAATTGCCACAAGGCAAATTTTCAGGAAAATATTTGGAGAACAAGGTCACCAGTGACACAGAATTAACTGCTGTGAAAAACAATCAATACTAGTAATGATATAATGAGGGCAATGCACAGTGAGGGACTAGGCTACAGGAGGTTAAAAGCGGCCTAAATCACATCACAAAAATCTAAGGACACGTCTGTGTGTTCCACATCTCTTAGGAACTGGCTAAGACATGATGTTAAATCCAAGGCTATTAAAATTATTTAATAAAATATTGAACAGAGATCATTAAATTTCAGAAAAAAATAATGAATATGTAAAGCTGGGCAAAATCTTCTTGACAGAGAGTAGTCAATTATACAAAAATGCAGTGAGCCTGCTGGAGTGCTGCCACTATGACTTACACAGAAAAGTTGCTGTGTGACATTAATATGGTGTGCACCGTACAACTTGAAGTGCTTAGTTATTTTATGTACACTGTAGTAATAGAAATATTTTTTCTAAAGTAATGCATATAATTTGTCCGTTATGTCAGAAAAAAATAAATGAATATCTTTAGATACTAAAAAAGAAAAAAAATGTGACAAAGCATTATCATTATTGTTAGCATTCATTCATGAAAGCAGCCCAGTGATGTAAACAGAGGATTTCAGAAAGGCTTCTCTGTGGCTAAAGCTCATTCTTCTGGGTATATAACCACATATGAGTTTGCTGACCTTCTCTCTCTTTCATTCCTAGGACACAAAGTGGAAGCAGACCATGACCGACGGTGAGATGGAGCACGTTGTCGAAGAAATCCAGGACCTCAATTACCAGATCCAGAAACTCCTGTCCAGATGGATGCACCTGAGGGAATTGAAGGCTCGCCTACTGAAAGAGTTCTCCCTGACATCTGAGATCGTTGCTACTACTTCAGTTTAGCATATCCTGACTAGAGCTGCTGATTAACTGTACAGACTGCATCTCTGTTGTTAGTCATTAGCACTAAAACATAAGTAACATGATAGCTATAATTTGTTACTAAACCTCACCTACTGTATTCTGTTTCTCTTCTCGGTACTCAAATGTGGCACTTGGTGCCACAGCCCACCTGCCAAGTTGTTTTGCCTGCCTAAGGTAAAGTCATCCCTGATGGAGGATCACAGGAACCGTGGGGTAGAGGGGTCCTTTCATCGGATTGGATGGTCCAGCACTGTTTCAGCTGTGGAATGGCCAAATGGGGGAGGCAGCTTGATGGCTGAGGTCTCCAGGACTCTAAACAAATCCAAATCATATGATATGATATCATCTACTGTTAAATTCTGGTCCGTACTTGTAATTTTTTTATTTTATATACTGTATTGAGGATTTGTTTTGTTCTGTGTATTATATTGTATTGATCCCCTTCTTTTTGACACCTACTGCACGCCCAACCTACCTGGAAAGGGGTCTCTTTTTGAACTGCCTTTCCCAAGGTTTCTTCCATTTCTTCCCTACAAGGGTTTTTTTGGGAGTTTTTCCTTGTCTTCTTAGAGAGTCAAGGCTGGGGGGCTGTCAAGAGGCAGGGCCTGTTAAAACCCATTGCGGCACTTCTTGTGTGATTTTGGGCTATACAAAAATAAATTGTATTGTATTGTTGCAGCTGATTGCGATTCAGCAACATCAACTCCACACTGCGCCGCTCATTTTCAGGGCCAAGTGAGTTTTACCCCCATGACTCATCGGAGCGACAACATCAACGATAAGGGAATCGGCCTGTTTCAGCTATGCAGGCGGGGGTTTAAGGGTAGATCACCTCCATCGGCCCAGACAAGCATCTCCTCCCAGAATCGGTTCGACCCAGTCTGCTCCCCAACTATGCCGGCAACCCCAGGTGATGTATTCATGATTGGAGATTCTATTATACAAAACCTAAACATTTCTTGCCCTAAACAGAAATCTTTTGTTTCTTGTTTTCTAGGTGTTTGTATTTGAGATGTTATAACAAGAGTGCCAACAGTCTTCGAGAGACACAAGAACAGGGCAGTGGGATCCATCATAAATCATGCCGGGGTAAACGACGCAAGATACCGACACTCGGAGATTCTTAAGGCGTACTTTGCAGCACTTATTAACGCCACAAAGGAGAGGAACCCGGGTGCGAGAATCTTCATCTCGGGTCCCTTACCTCTGGTTAGAAGATCAAATGAGTACTACAGTCATCTGCTGGCCATTAAACATCTGGTTTAAAGGCTTCTGCAAGGGACAAAACATCGGGTTTGTGGACAACCAGGATCTGTTCTGGCGAGATGGTCTGCATCCTAAAAGATTCAGGAGGCCCGGGTCCTCTCCAAAAACATCTCTAAGGTAAATCGTCTCTCTTTACTATGTACTTTTAATCCTAATTATTTCCATAATGGCTTGCTAGGACATGTAGTGAACTCTGTAGTGAACTCTTCCTCAAAAGTGCACTGCATCAATACTTTAATAACCAAACTCAGTTCATGAAAAAATCCAGACAGTGTGGCAAAAATGTGAATAATTTAATTACCATTTCACCTCTAGATGTGCACTTTATTAAACCTATAACAACAGACTATAGATTAAATAAAAAATCTGCACAAAGTGGCGCTAATATGAATAATTTAATTACTATTTTGAATAGCCGTAATGCTCCGACAATTCAGTTCTGCTCTTCCGAGACCTTAAATATGGCTTTACTAAATGTTAGAGCATGGGCAGCACGGTGGCGCTTTTGCCTCGCAGTTGGGTGATCTGGGGACCTGGGTTCGCTTCCCGGGTCCTCCCTGCGTGGAGTTTGCATGTTCTCCCCGTGTCTGCGTGGGTTTCCTCCGGGTGCTCCAGATTCCTCCCACAGTCCAAAGACATGCAGGTTAGGTGGATTGGCGATTCTAAATTGGCCCTAGTGTGTGCTTGGTGTTTGTGTGTGTCCTGCGGTGGGTTGGCACCCTGCCCAGGATTGTTTCCTGCCTTGTGCCCTGTGTTGGCTGGGATTGGCTCCAGCAGACCCCTGTGACCCTGTGTTCGGATTCAGCGGGTTGGAAAATGGATGGATGGATAAATGTTAGAGCATTAAACTACAAGGCATTTTCCATCAACGATCTTATTAGTGATAGGAAAATCGATTTTATTGCATTAAGTGAAACATGGCTTAGCTCTGATGGTGCGGCTGTTTTAATCGAATTTACACCTCCAAATTATAGCTTTACTCATGCGGATCACCAAGGTAAGAAAGGCAACGGTTCAGCAAATATTTACTCGAACCGGTTAAAGTCTAAACATGTCGGCTTTGGTACATTCATGTCTTTTGAATATCTTGTCATTATTATTCATGGAGTTTCTCAGTGTCTACTATTGTCCGTGTATAGACTTCCTAAATACAATGTGTCTTTCTTTGAGGAATTCTCAGACTTGGTGTCTGAGAATTGAAATCATAAACTACGACACGTTCCTAATAGTTGGTGACTTTAACTTTCATATCGATTATCAGTGTGACCCAAAAGTAAATGAATTCATGAACCTCCTGCACCTCTTTTGATCTGAGCCAGCACGTTAGTCAGCCAGCACACAAAAGGAGGGCACGCATTGGATTTAGTGATTACTGAAGGACTAAAAGTTGATGTTAGGCAGACCGTGGATATCGGGTTTATCAGACCATTTTCTTTTATTATTTAGAAACAATGATAGATAAAATTAACGAGAAGCATACTGTTAAAACACACTTCTTTGCTTCATCTGCAGTTTCAAAGTTTACAAACATTTTAAGCAACCAGTCCGTTTGTAGTGCTTATTACAATAGTGATAATGATGTAAATAGTAAAGTGGAAAATTTTAATAGTAAAGTGAGAGCTGCCACTGACATAGTCGCTCCTGAAAAGACAGTTAAAAAATCCTCCAGCACTGTTACACCATGTAAGATCCAAAGAGTGTACGATTTAAAGAAAACATGATCTAAGCATAAATGAAGAAAAAATAAATTGATTATCCACTATGAGATATTGAAGGATAAAATAACAGAATACAACAACATAGTCCGTCTTGAGAGGCAGTGCTATTTCTCTAAAACTATAAAAATCGATAGAAATCCGAGAGGTTTATTCTCTACTACTGATCGTTTGCTAAACCCTCGTCATTCAAAGGAATGCCTCCAAAAAACTTCCAATGAAACTTGTGTGGCTTTTGCTATATTTTTTATCAGAAAATTAATATTAGAAATAATATAGTATATCCCCCCAATACTGATCCTCTTAATTCCCGGTATTTCATTTAAGCAAATTAAATTCTTTCACCAGGATAGATTTACCCAATTTACATAAAATAATTTCTCAACTGACACCCTCAACCTGCGTCCTTGACCCAATACCAACAAGTTTTTTCAAAGAAGTATCTTATGTACTAACAGAGTGTTCCTGACTTAGTAAATTCATCATTAGATATGGAGGTCTTCCTAGACTGTCTTAAGACTGCTGTTGTTAAACCCCTGCTCAAGAAAAATAATCGACTCCTTTGATTTTGATATTTGTAATCCTATTTATAACCTGCCTTCCTTAAGTAAAATCCTAGAAAAGGCAGTCATTACGCAGCTAAATCATCACCTGAATAAACATTCTGTTCTTGACAAGTTTCAGTCAGGTTTTAAAACAAATCACAGTACATAAACTGCGCTAGTTAAAGTAGTAAATGACTTGCGGGTAAATGCAGACAGAGGCCGCTTATCTGTTCTCATCCTCCTACATATGAGTGCCGCATTTGATACCATTGATCACAATATTCTTATAAATCGCCTTAGTCAGTGGGCGGGCCTCTCTGGCAGGGTCTTAAATTGTTTTGAGTCTTACTTAACAGATAGAAAATTCCTTGTTAGCTGTGGTAATTATACTTCAAAGACACATTATATTCTACATGGTGTTCCACTAAAGGGTCCATCTTGAGTCCACTGCTCTTTTTGATCTACAGGTACTCGTCGACATACGACCTATGCAAGTTACGACTGTTCGACTTTACGACGCGTTTGACTGTTTCCCCTGCCAGCTGTTGGCAGCGCCAGTTTCCCGCACTCTCAAGTCTCGCTACGCAGCAGTAAAAATATACGCAGCAGTGTTGCCCCACGTGTGTTTGTGTCTTGTTGTTTTGGCAATTTTCGATAATAATATAACCCTAACATATAACCCTATAATATTAACACTAATAGCAGCTTTCTACTCAAAACGGCAAACTTGAGAAGCTGCCAGCATCAAACCCAGAAGCTCTTGATTGGGCAGTTCTTAGGATTGCACTACGCAAGCAGTCGCATCAACTGCTTACCGCAACCTGCTTTCTTTTTTCTTCTTGAATAAAAGCGCACTTGTTCTGTTATACTTGTACTTGTGAAAGTGTTTATTTGATATTTGGACTTCAGGCTTCACACCAGTCATTCTCAGTCACACACACCACTCACATCCACATCCACAGTTATCCCAGTCTCGTTCGTGCACAAGTTTTATATACAATCATCACATTCAAATGTTAACAGTTCCCACACACAACTGCTGACTCCCAATCAAGAGCTTCTGGGTTCGATGCTAGCAGCTTCTCGAGTTTACCGCTTTGAGTAGAGAGCTGCTGTTATTGTTAATATTATACAATAAAAACATACATTTGATTTACGTCTGTAACAACCATTGTAAATTTATAGTGCTTGTCAAAGTTAGCGTTCACGCTCGCCCCGATATGACACTGCTCTTTTCAAATAAAGACGCGCTATAACAGAGGTGAACTCAGATCAGAGAAAACAGAAGCCCTCCCCGCAAGAAATGTCGACTCACAGTGTATGAATGGCGTATGGAAGAAGTGTGTTAAGTGTTATGTAAATACTTTTGCTGGATTTAACAGTGAACAAGAACTTGATGAGATTCGTGAAGAAATAGTGAAACTGTCAAAAGACCTTTCATTGGAATGTGAAATGGAAGATGTCGAGGAGTTGCTAGACCGGGAATCAGGTGAACTTATGAATGAAGAGCTGATAGAATTGGAAGAAGAAAGAGTGGCGGAAGAAGAAACAAGAGAATTGGAGTAAGACGAAGAGGAGGAGGTGCCACAAAGAATGTTCACCACAAAGGGATTGTCAGAAGATTTATCTACTGAATAAACTCCTCGCTCATTTTGAAAAAATGGACCCAAATATTGAACGATTTGCGAGGATTGAACGGATGGCACGCAACACATTTCGTCCTTATTGCGAAATTTATGAAGAGAAAAAAAAAAACAAACAATTCAGACGAAGCTCACTATGTTTATGAAAAGAGCAACTCCTCCCATCACCCCGTCCGCAGCCTCGCCTGATCTGATGAAGGCGATATCGACAACCCGCAGCCAAGCACCAGTGGTGCCAGGAATTAAATGTACAGTACAGTATTTCTTGTTTTGTACGTTTTCCACATATTAAACAAATTGTACTGTAGTATGCTGTGTTTGTCTTAGAAAGTAAGAAAATGTTGATAAAATATTACTTTAAGATGATTACAATATTATTACCCAGTCTAATATTCTTACCTTAAATTAACATAGGCCAACTTACGTCCAGATCGACTTACAACCAGTCAGTCGGAACCAATCGCAGTCGTAAGTCGACAAGTACCTGTATATGCTTCCATTAGGTGAGATTATCTCAAGGCATAAAATGAGCTACCACAGCTATACAACTGTATTTATCAGTAGCGCCTGATGATCCCAACTCTTGTTTTACTGACACAATGTCTTGCATGTGTTTCTGAATGGATGAGTAGTAATTTTGTCAAACTAATAAGGAGAAATCAGAAAAAAGGGGTAATTATTGACTCTGACTTAAATTTTAAATCTCATATTAATCAGATTACTAGGACAGCATTTTTTCACTTAAGAAATATAGCAAAAGTTAGATCTCTTATTACTTTGTAAGATGCTGAAAAATTAGTTCACGCTTTTGTTTTTAGTCGACTAGATTACTGCAACGTACTCCACTCAGGACTACCCAAAATAGACAATCGATTGCAACTAGTGCAAAATGCAGCTGCCAGAATCTTAACTAGGAAAAGAAAATCCGAGCACATCTCTCTAGTTTTGATGTCACACATTGATTACCTGAACCATTTAGAATTGACTTTAAAATATTGCTTACAGTTTACAACAGGCATGTCAAACACGCGGCCCCCGGGCCGCAAAAGAAATCTGTGCAGCCCGAATGACAGATCCTAGTTAGCACTGAACTTGTACAAAATGATTACTATCGTTTGTGATTGAATCATTCTGCATCTTCGGTGTTACTTATTGACTTTTCTTACTTCTGCATTCTGACAAAAGCGCAGTTTCCCATTGCACTACGGTACCGGAAACGTCATCAGCTAGTATAGCCATGAGCCTTGACCAAAGTTAATGAGCCTCAGTGTCACAACTGAATGTGCTAGGCTGCAGCAGCGGGCAGCAGGTGTGGCCTTAGGCATGTGCAAACTGTGCACCTGCACAGTGCCGCCAAATCCCAGGGGCCGCCACCCCAATATATATTGAATATAAAACAGAAAGAGAAAATAACGACACAGCTGACGGCAATGTGGCCGAAAAACATTGTGTTTCTTGTTAATTAGTAGGCTGTATTTACTAGAGTCAGAGCAGTAAGCTATATGTAGTATTATAACGTTCTGCCGTAATGAGAATATCATGGGCCGCCACTTGGTTTTCAAGTTACGGACACGCGTATATAGAAGCATGTCATGAGCACGAGGCGGCTATGCAGTGTCCGTAACGGATGTGGCCATCCGCCGTGAATGAGATACCGTACTGACATTGCCAGGCGAAGGGGCCACCAATTCTTTCTCTGCCCAGGGCCGCCACGAGCCTAGAGCCGCCCCTGCTAAGGCTACACTACTGACTGGGCTGCTGAGACTGGCCACTGGGAAGAACTGACCATCACGAGTAGTAATAGCCCGCATATTTTCACGTTTTTGTGCTCTAGTTTCATGTAATTTTGCTCTAGTATTGTAACAAACAGTTAGTGCAGACTACAGCTGAAGATCTGAAGTGGACGCGAGAAGTTGGTGAGTTGGTTTATTAATATATTTTTGTGATTTTGAGTTTGTAAAATTATTGTAGGTCAGGTGGCTTTTTGCAGATCGGCTTACTTTAAAATATAAAACTTTGAAGTAAACTTAGTAAAGTAAAATTTGATTTTTGGAGGATTTGTTTTCCAACTTGAATTACTGAGCATTTTCGTGATTTCAGTTCACACAAGCAGGGCATTGCGCTGTTCTCTTACAACGTTGAGAATGCGCCTGAGAATATCCAAATGGAATTGATTGAAGTGAAGTCAGATTCTATTCTGAAGGCAAAATACAACGAAGTTGGTGTGCCAGGCTTGTATGCTTACCTGCCACCCTCGTATGTGCAGATCCGTAAGTTGGCATCGAGAGTACTGTCAATGTTCGGAAGCACTTACCTTTGTGAGCAATTATTTTCGTTAATGAAAGCTACCAAAACCCCACATCACTCAAGACTTACCGTCGAGCACCTTTCATCCCTCATAAAAGTTGCAGCTGCACAAGATTTCAAGCCTGATATTGACGAACTGGTTACTAACAAGAGATGCCAAGTGTCGGGACAAAAGAAATAAATCTCACACTGTAAGGCTCCTATATAAGCAATGAATATAATATGAATATAATATAATAAGGACCTAGCTAAGAGGCTAAGACTCTAATTCTACACTGTTGTATGGAGACTGTATGGAAATAAATTGCTTTTCTTTAAACTTTAAGTGTTACATTTTTTAAAGTTTTCAGTATTGGAAAGAAAGCTACAGTAACTTTGTATAATAGTATAATAGTATTTGTTACAGTGCAGCCCGCTGACGCACGAATGGCAGTCGAAGCGGCCCACCAATGGTAGTGAGTTTGACACGCCTGGTTTACAACGCCTAACAATCTTGCTCCATCCTATATTTTGGAATGCCTTTAACCTGACACTCCAAATCATAACCTTAGACCTTCAAATGCATGTCTGCTTATAATTCCAAGAGCTAAACTTAAAAGAAGTGGTGAGGTGGCCTTCTGCTGTTGTGCACCTACAATCTGGAATAGCTTACTGATGGAAATTCGCCTGGCTAATACGGTGGAGCACTTTTTAAAAAAAAACAACTGCTAAAAACACATTACTTTAACATGGCTTTCTCATAGCTTCATTTTAGTGTAACCCTGATATCCTGTATATGCATTTAATTATCTTTTTTTTTTTCATGGCTCCGAAATCCATACTAACCCCTACTTCCTCTGCTGTTCTTTTTCTGGTTTTCTGTGGTAGCGATCTGCACCACCACCACCTGATCAAAGCACCCTACATTGATGGACTGAAGGCAAGAGGTCCACATGACCATCATCGTCTAATTCTTCCATGTGAACCCTGAAAATATGGAAGCTCTGAACTGCACAGTGAAAAAAATTATGGGATAACCCTTATCTCATACTTACATGAATAGATCTTGAATGTACGGGATACTTTCACGTACAGTACATACAAGATGTTTTTGCATACGTATGAGATAGTTTCATGTACGTACGAGATAAAGTTAGATTTAAAAATTACAAAAGTGTGCTTCGGGGCTACCTAATTACACCTTTACCAAAGCTATGGCGCTTCAGTTTGACTTCACTTCCATCTCTTGTAGTGCAGTGATATAAAAAAAGTAGATGGGTGGGCTTTTATTTATTAAAGGAGTGTGGGATGGTTGGAGATGGGTTTAACTGCAGCCTGCAATACCTATGACGTATGTCAGGTAATGCCCACAATGTCAGTCATGAAATACCCATCGCATGCCCCGTAACACTATGGTTAAGATTAGGGTTGTGGGAGGGTTATCTGACTCAAAAGGTTTAGGTATATGCTTTACGTTTACAGGTATTCGTATGCACACTCGTATAGAGCCCCTGAGAAGATATGGTGTGTTTTTTTCTTCTATTTCATGCCCACCATGTATGTATCTCATGCCCACCACTTATCATAGCCTGCACACTTTTTTCGTTGGCTTCAGGGATTCTAGTGTTAAAAAAAATATATAAAAAAGCAGCAGCAGCAGCACTGGGACAAAAAGTATACCATACAGTCATATAAACACATGCATATCTAATTGTTAATTTTTTTCAACATATTTAAACATGAATATCAACAAGTAATATAAGGGATTCAAAATATTACTGTGTTCTTCCCCACTGAAGAGCTGTTTGCCTTGTCCAAAAAGATTAAGTTCAAAAAGGGTTAATAATACAAAACCTGCATTAGGTTTCCTCTATAGAAGAGGAAATGAAACGCACCAACAAGTCATACGCTTTACAGTCTTTTGTAAGATTTATTAATATAATTTTCTTTTCAAGTATTGCTTTAGAAATTAATATTTTGATACTGTATTTGGTAAAACTTCATACCTGCTTACTACTTGCAAACAGAATTAGTCTGTTGGCTTTACTCAAGTCGCAGTGATTGAGCAACTCAATAAAACAGGTCAAGAGATCACATAAATGTGACAAATTAATTTTATCTTATGGGTTTTATGACAACATGTATCCATTCTTATGATGCCAAAGGGGCTTAAAAAGCGCTGTTCTGAAATGCTAGTTTTTCAAATACAGTAAGTACCACAGAAAGGTCAAGTTGTCACTCTTCAATTTTTCAGATGTCAGGCTTTTTTTAATACACAAAATGAAAATATTGCATGTATAACACAGTAAAATATTTGGTGGAACTTATGAGGGTAGACACACAATATTGGTCATTTTTAAAATAGTTAATAATGTAAAAATGTTTTTAAATCGTTCTAACAATCTTGTATAATTTAAGCTAGTCTGTATCATGTTAGTGAGAGGTGTTAATACCCACAAATTCTTTGTATTATTTAAAGGAAACCTACATATTATACTACATAGGTAGTATAAAAAAAATAAGTAAGACTTAGATATTGTGTGAAAGCAGTACCTCACAAAGTTAACTAGCTTCATCAGTAAGGCAAGTTCATACAGAGAGTCCATCTAACAAGTTTAGTCATGAAACAGTCAATCACCTGGTCAATGTCTGATGGCACTCAACTAGGGGTGCGGGAGCAGTTGACTTCTTACCATTATTGTTACAAATAATGGCACAAAGAGTTTTTCAAGGTTGCTGAGAATATATGCACATGTACTAGCCGGAGACATCACAGTGACTATTTGAGAATAGGAGAGGTCAGTTACACTGCTCACCTGAACTACATTTAAACAGGAAAGACGTCTACTAAGGAAAAGCACATTTCTAGTGCAACCACACTTCAAAAAAGTTCAAAACAACAACTTGAACTATGCCTCAAAACTCCATTTTAGTCTGATTTCTTTATTTTAAGACAAAAATCTCTATTGATTTACTAATCATAATTTGGCTTAGCATCTTTACTTTTATTATTAAGACAGTGTGATTCACCTGGTTGAGAATTTGCAATCTATCTATGCTTCTGTATTATACCGTTTATCGTACTGCCTGTTTATAGCTCCCTGACTAACACAAACTTGTGTACTTTTTACCACTGAGATTCTGAGATGATATGCAAGACTACTGAAAGAAACATTGATTGTCAAAACTCACAAAGCCTGTTTCAGGTGGTCTTTTTCCCTAGAGTACTGGTGTGTTTCTAGCTTGGGTTGTTCCTGATGTGAGACCTGGTCCGAACACTATCAGACAGACTCTAGTATCAGTACAAAACAACACACATTTATTCTTATAAAGTCCCAACACAGCACAAACACCCCTAATCACGGGCCTTTCAAACGTCCGTGGGCTGCCTTTCTTCCCTCTGTCACTGGAGCTTTGTCCACCCCCAGCTCCTCACTCTTGCTCCCCAACTGTAGGAAGGCGGCCCCTTTTATTGTCACCTGGATGTGCTCCAAGTGCTTGTTGATGAGCTTCCTGCGGCACTTCCTGGTGTGGCGGAAGTGCTGCATGAGCACCCGGAAGCACTCCGGGTGTCCATGGAAGGTCCTTCCTCCACCGTCCCAGGTGTGGCAGAAGTGCAGATCTCCCAGGCTCCACGAAGCTTGGGGTCCCCCTGGTGGCAGCCACAGACCCCAATGGGTTTGAGCCTCCTTGCTCTGTCCCCATGGTCCCCTCTTTATCCAGGGCGGTTGCCCCCTCGTGGCCCAGGGGTCGTATAGACATCCTTCCAGGTGTCCCGGCTGGGTCTGCCCCCCAGCCTCCTGCCACATTGGTCAATACCTAGCAGGCTAACCTCAAAAAAGTTGAATATCAAATATTAAGATACATACCATGAAAATATCTATACATACCGCCCTTCCTAACCTCCACTATATAAACAGTGTTTTGTACAAATAGAAAATCCAGATTAGTAATCCAGATTATCAGTATATACAATGTACATGCTGTACCTCGTACATGTATCACATAATGCAAGCGTTTTTTCAAGGGTAGGGCCGATTCCCCAGACTGTAATTCCTGCCTGTCTAAGGTGCCTGGCACCTTTATGCATGACTTTTGGGAATGCTGCAGTGTGTCAGAAATGTGGTATCTTGTTACGAGTAAACTTACCTCCATTCTGGATATTCAAATACCTGTATCACCACAACTACTGATCTTACCATATTTCTCAATTTATCTTTTGTTGATATCTCAGCTACACAAATGGGCTATTTTAACTACTTCTGTTGCTTTAAAACTTCTACTGCTGTGTCGTTGGAGAGACCCAGATAGTATATCCTTTAGTCAGTAGAAGTTTTCATTTTATAATTTGATGCTTTTAGAAGGCTCAGCTTCAAGAATGAATGGGTCAGAAATTCAAAAGCAAAATGTGCTGTGTTTAGGGGTGTTTTTTTTTCATTTTCTATTATGATTTGCATACTATGGATAATTGGTGGTCTGCTGTCATGTCTGAGTGGGCATTTTGGGGTTGGGGCCACTGAGTCTTTGGGGGGGATTGGAAGGCTTTAGTTTACAACCCCTCTAATGTCTAACATTCTTAAATTAATGATTTTTCAAACATAGTTTGTAATTTGTTTTTCTTTGGCTTAATTGTAATTTTATACAGTGTATAGGTTTTCCTTTTTTACATTACTATGTATCATATCTTACTCTCAATAAAGAATTGATCACAAAAAAAATGCCACAAACATTTTGGTTTCATTAAAAATCACAATTTAAAAAATAAAATTAGGTTTGCAAACCTGCTCACCTACAAAGAATGAACAACTTTTGAATATGGAGCCGTATGTAGCATCATAGCTACAATATTAAAGGGCCTCACGCTAATACACATCAGCAATTTAAGATTTGATTTCTAAGCTGGATAAGTAACAAAATAATTTTCTATGTGACAACTTGAAGTTGCAAGTTAGCATTTCCCATGATACAGAAAAAAGTGTGTCGGAGTGCATTTATTTATTGAGATGAGATTACCTATTTGTTAATTTTTTCATCTGTAAGGGTAATTTTTAAATTACCAATTGAATATCTGAGATAGTGGTTTAAAGCTGAAAATAAATCTCTGTCGAATGTTATTTTACAGAAAAACCAATGGAAATTAAGCAGAAACTCTGATTTAACACATCAATTATTTGGTAAGACAGGGGCTACATAATTAAAATGCATGATTATTATTACTATTATTATTACTAATATTACTATTATTATTATTACTAATATTACTATTATTATTATTACTAATATTACTATTATTATTAAAACAGGCTATATGTAAAGTTGGAGAACTTTGAGTTTGAAGCTCAACTGTATCATCAGCTTAACGTTTATTTGACTGCTCGATTAGGGGTAAAGGGTCCAATTGCTCATACATTAGACAAGTCAGATTTATGTCTGCTTACCTTATTCTAATATAAATTTGATTAGTTACTTTTAACATTATTTTGGCCTGGACTTTAAACCTTTTCAGATCTCAAAATCTTTTCAGTATCAACGATTTATTGGGTTTTTGTCACAATTTAAGGTTATCTGTGTAACAGAAGCGTCAATTTGATAATACTGTACAACACAAAGAGCCCCAAGAGCTCCTCAC
The DNA here is from genome assembly GCF_900747795.2 of Erpetoichthys calabaricus. Classification (NCBI taxonomy): domain Eukaryota; kingdom Metazoa; phylum Chordata; class Cladistia; order Polypteriformes; family Polypteridae; genus Erpetoichthys; species Erpetoichthys calabaricus. The sequence goes on from NC_041409.2 coordinate 50,745,714, forward strand.
CCCTACACCCACAATGGGAGTAAACTGGGGTCCCTGTCAATACAGTTAGTTAACTGACATGGAAATGAAAATAGAAAAAAATTGCAAAAACAGATTAAAAGGAAGGTTCTGAGGTTTTAGAGTCAAAACTCAGATGTTAAACTAACAGTAATGTGGTGACAAGACCTAAAAATGAGAATTTAAGAAAACTAATCACAACACATTTGTAAAGTGCATTAATTCCAAGAATATTGGCTATATAAATGTAATGAATTATTATTATTATTATTATTATTACTGCAGATTAACTATATACAGTACCACATCTACATTCTGTACATTTTTTCCATTCAGCTAATTTTGCAAATGACATTTTGTTAAATGTTTAATGTAATAACTAATACGACCATATCTGCAAGGTTTTTTTTTGTGTGTTCATTATACGTTATCTACAACAAATATTTAAATTCAGATAAGATTTATCTAGGATATGAAACATGAATAAATCACAAATATGCATGCAGTACATGCCATGATAGTGCAATTAAGTTTGTTTCAACGTACCCAAACATGAAAATGCAATGCCATATTATTGAAAAACTGATTTAATGGAGAGCAACATGGTGGAAAAGTGTTTACTGCTGCTGCCTCACAGACCCAACCACATGTGGGTTTTGTGAATTTGTACACCATTTGATCGTTTTTTTAGTCTGGTGCCTGTCCAATGTTGGATCTCTCCTTTTACCCAGTGCTTCTAGGATAGTGTTAGGTTTGTGTGACCCTGAAATGAATCAAGCGAGTTTCAGAATGCATGATGAACGTAAAGTGGGCATTCAGTGAAGCTGAAGGAAATACTTGTTCTTGCTCAAGAAACTTGTCAGCTAGAAGCCTTGTCGACAACTGGCTGAGCGGAGTTTCTCCGATGAACTTAGCTGGCTGACACATTTGCTATTTAATTCGAAGGTCCTGGTGTTTATGTCTCACTACTGCCACCTCAAACAGACCATTAGCATGATTGTATGGTCACTTCACACATGTAAATGACTTCATCTTTTGAGCTGTTAGAGAGACTTAAAAGTCTGGAGAAAATCCACACAGTATGTAAGCATGCAGTTTTCAGTCATTCTTATTTTGTACAGGCAGCAGCTGTTTGCTGTCTGTTGTCAGCTCAAAGCTGCTGCTAGTCATTCATTAACATTAAACTGTAAATAAATAAGCACTACTGAGTGAACCATAGATAACACAAACTTTTTAGTAAAGACGACACATAACTTGTGTGTCATTAACATGATCATAAATAAAATTTATTATTATTATTATTATCTTAGCCCAAGAATGTGGCCTTTCCATCTAGGCTTTAACAGCCAAATATACTTGTACGCTGCAACAATTGCCAATAAACACAACTCCTCGGCAAAGCTGGAAATCACAGCCAAGTTTAACAGAAGACCACCAACTGACAACTCTGTCGATACCATTTCTGATAAATTCAAAATGATTTAAATGTTTCTGATCCTATTCTAGTAATACCCACTGTACAGAATGTTAACACTCAATGTGTAGTCTGTTATTATAGGGCACACATGGAAAATAGGATTTCTGATCATTGAGAGTGTTGTGTTTATGGATGTGAAGATAAACACACACATTTATTTTGAGTGAACACTATCACAAGGAAAAAAACATCAAACATACCATGCTAGCAAAGAAAAGAGGATAAAGATTAATTTTCGTTTGCTCTTTTAAGCTAGCTTGCACAGCCAGGAGGAACAATAACACCTTTAAACCTTGTTTCATAATCACAATCTACAGCTGCTTTCTGTTTTTCTCAAGTACAAAACTGCATGCTTCCTACATATTTTCATTTTCCACTGTTTTATCAGCTACAAATAAATGGAGGTTGCATTTGTGGGTGGTTTAAAAAAAATAAAACAAATTTTGCCTGCATAGAGAAGCGTATACATTCAGTTTCATATTTAAAATTAGTCAAAGGAAATTCAGATGCTCATTGCACAGTGTTTCTCTTTTGCCATTGTGCCATTACATTAAAAGACAGGTGCAAGTACCGCACAAGTTTGGAAAAGAAATAAAAAGTGAACTAAAAAACATTACTATGTTTTTATCAAATAAATGCAGGAAATGTTAAATCCAAATACATATTAATCTCATGGGGAAAAAATGCTGCAACACTTGTCATGATGTTCAAACTCTGAATTCTGTGTGGTGCAGCTGCTGCTAGAAGCTACAGAAACCTCTGCTTCCTGTAACATGGTTTCAAGTCCGAAAAGCCTACAAATGCTTCAGAGACAGCAAGGCCAACATATTCCATGGCCCAGGCTCCGGGGTTGGGGGCTGCATAAGGTTTTTGTAAAGATAGACAACACTTATGGAATAATGTCAAAGCATAAGTGTTGTCTGCCTTTACAAAAACCTTAGAAACTGCTACAAGATTCATACAGATAAAATCAGCTTGAAGGTAAAAGAAGACTTTGCTCAAATATGCCCCCTATTTTGAGGGTCATTGATCTATTTAGGGTTGTGGAGTCATTGAAAGAAGCTTCTGTATTTATCTCCAGATTTAGTATAGGCTATGTCTCTAACTGAAGTTTTATAGAAGACACTTAACATTTGTTTTCCAACTTAATTTCAATTACTTATCATTATTTTTAACTTACAAATGAAGCAAACTATCTTTGACGCAGATTAATAGTTAACTGGCAGCACTAACACATCTGGTCACCACTTTTAATAATTTTTTACACACTGTGACTGAATGTAAAAGCTTGGTCACAGACTGACAGCAGGCTATCTATCTCCCAGCGTCCTAAGCATGACTCTCTGTTGTACCGTGTCAGGGAGTACAGCTGCTGGGTGGTGACACTTTCAGCAGTCCCTTAACAAAGGGAGCATGTGTCGCTGAATATAGCCGATGGTCTGCTGTTCTGCTACCTTATCAAATTTTGATGCCATTGGTGTTAAAAGGGAAGCAAAATGTGAGAGAGAGAACTTCAAGATCACCTGTCTATCAAATTTTGCTGCTTTTACAGACAGAAATGGAAACGTGTAGGGACAGGATTACATATAAAAGACTAGAGGAAGAAATGGTTGGATGCGTATGTATAGAAATAATATTGGTAAAATGTATTTTTAAAAAAGCATTATGAAACTATTTTTAAATATTTTTCTTATTGTTTTACAGTAAAGTGACATATTAAAATTTGTCAAATTTGTTTGTCACATGTTTCTACCCAGGGTTCAAGTCTGTTCACTGACTTCTGTATACAACCACATGTGATTATTTAAACAACAGAAAAAACAGTAACAACACCAACAGAGCAAAGCCTGACTAATAAGCTGCAAACTAAAATGAAATAGCAAACTATGCAAGACTTTCAAGTTGCAAATGCTATACAGTACACCCCCAAAATTCGTGGGGGTTACGTTCCTAGAGCACCCACGAATTGTGAAAAACTGCAAATTTTTGGATGTGGTTAAAAAAACGCTTATTTTTATAGTTTAAACCCTAAATATGCCACAAAAACACTTTAATTTAACTTCAAACTCAGTTTAATACATTACCTAAAAAAAAAGAACGTAAAGGTAAACCTGTATACTGTACTGCTATGTCTCCCACAGTGCTAGAATGTAAAATGCCGATGTTACCACTATATGTACTGTAATTAATGCAAGTGCGTTTTCATTGCCAGAAGCCTTAGAAGGAGCAGGGCATTTTGGCAGCATCTTGGGGATTTAACCCTTAAACTGCCACATACTTGGGGGGGTTAATGCATCCCTGGACGCCAAATACTTTTTTGCTGGACTTTTTAAGCAAATGTCACAATTCACAAAGAAAAAGTTCAATTTTAATGGAACACATTTTTTTTCATGCAAAGAGCATCACAATTACTGCAACACTGATCATTTTACACACTGCTAATGAACTGTAAAAATTATTTAAAAGACTACTGGAACAGTATGTACAAGGTGCAAATGACGCCATGGATGAAATTCAGTAAATCACCGAGCCAACTGTGCTTGAACTGGCTGCATGCAAGCACACAGAGGTAAGCGCTGATGCTTGCAGGCTAGTCTAGTGCAGCGGCTAAATCCCAGGGACAGTGAGGCTGCAGTGCTGCAGGGGCTGGCAGTGGTCATGAGCTGGCTGCTCAACGAATTTGCGGCACTGACTCATCAGCTCCTGCGTGCTCGCAAATGGCACTGGGAAATGACTATAGCTGGTTGTGGCAGTTTAAGGGTTAAGAGGAACAAAATGGAAAACACAAGAACACTCAGCTGGAGATGCATCACAGCCAATCAGCAACAAGGAGAAATGAATAACAACGTAGCGGTCTGGTGCCACTAAGATTCACACCGTCGAGAAGACAGTGATTTATTTATTTTTATGGTGGAGATTCCAGGGATGCACCCAGCCTTGGCCTGACCCGCACGCACTCACAAACAGAGACAAAAAAAAACCAAACCAGTAATCAAACAGCAAATATATAACGTAATGAAAACAAATGAAATAAATGAAAACAACTATACCACTCCTGTTCTCCTTATGGCGATTACACATTAAATACAACAAAGCACAAACAAAACACACACAGCAAATCATGAAAAACGTTCATGAAAAATGGAAATGGATGAAATGTAATGATGAAAATAGATAGTTCAGAGATCCGCACGTTGAACGGGAATGTAAAGATAGTCCTACCGATAGTTCCTGAAATGGTGAAGACGGGTGGACAGGTTCAGGAGCGCTCCTTTCTTTGCAGGATGGACATGAATCCACTTACAGTCCTCATGTACACAGGCAGACGGCAGACAATCCAGACGCCAACCACGAAACGATCCAGGACAAAACCAATAAGTACACGTAACCAAACAGAAGACAGACAAACAGGAACTTGAAACACAAATTACGAAAACTTTTTTTTTTTGCTTTTGGTCACCAGCCCCCTTTTTAAAAGCCGTGCTGGCATCCTTTGACCCCAACAGCCCCTGCGCCCTCAGCAGAAGACCAATCAGAGCCACTGCAGGGACTGCAGGGAGTTGCAGCTTCAAATTCTATTGGCTACTTTCACCATCCCAAACCGCATTTTCCTCTATAGTTGCTTCTTGTTCTCTCTACAGTACAGTATTGCCACGAAAAAAGCCATAAAAATTGTGGAGGATATTTGCAGTTTCCGTTAACAATTATAGATTCTAAGGAAAAATCCGTGAATGACTGAGGCCGCGAACTCTGAACTGCGACTTCGCGAGAATCTACTGTACATATTTAAAACACATTAATCACGTTATTAATTATCGTGGTGTTTTTGTATTTAATATGAGAAACATTAGCTCTGGAGGAAAAGAAAATGGCAACCAGAGAACTCACAAGTAAATGATAAAATTAACTTTTCACTAATCATTTATTTCTGCTGCATTTAGAAATTTGTTTATAATTGACTAATATAATCCTGTTTCGGTCTGAGAAGTGACATTACATTAAATTTAGATTGTCGAAGCACACAACAAGAGTCCTAGGTTTAGAGGCATTTGATCCGCATAGGAGATAAGCTGCTGCTATCTCGGTGTCTGATTTAAAGTCCTCTCCAATTATTTTTGAGAATAGTTCAGCTACGAATTTCACTTGTCATGAGCAAACCATTTATTTCTTTCTTTATATCTTTCTGAGTGTCTTTCTTGAGCTCATTTATGGCCGTGGCCATTGTAGCGATCATTACCTTCAGTTCGGACAGATCGTTTCGGCATTCATGCTCCACAGTTGAAGTGGCAATCCCTATTACAGCCGATGCTTCCGGCTTACGAGGAGTAGATGAAAACACGGACTGCAAGGCCATTTTCAATTTCAAGTGATCTTCTGGAATCTGCCAGCTATCATGACCTGCATCACTTGCACATTCGCTCCCCTTTTCAATCTCGACTAGAGACGATGCAGCGGAGCGAGGTCCTGGGGAGTCTGTGCTTTCGTCTGTCTGTTCCAGGTCTGTGTCTGAAAGGCCGTACCTTGAACTTGGACTTAATGCCTGTCTAGACTTGGATGTAGCTTTAGATTTCTTTTGTGTTTCTTTCTGACCCCCTTTCTTGTTGATCATGTTTATATACTGTAAAAGAAACTCCTCGGGATAATAAGAAATAAGAGAAAAAATAAAACCGCTGCTCACGGAGCTCCGCTTCAGACGTCCATCTCCCGTAACGGATGAGACCAACCTATTTGAAAATATGAAAATAACCACATTCATATTTTCCCTGATTTCTCACCCTCAACAGCTGCTAAACGTGCCACTTTTTACAACATTAAACAGCGGTTACGGAAAGCCGATATCAGATACAGCCTCTTGTATCCTGCCAAACTGAAGTGGATTTTCAAGACAAGCATTATATCTTCACCATTATGGAGGAAGCATAAAAAGAGTTAGGAAATCTGATCCGACACTTTTTTGAAATATGATCGTGTCATGGCATGGCAAGAAGATATTACCTGCTGTCTGATCCACTTGCAATGATACTGGTACCATTATTAAACATCCTTTTCCCTTCTCGGCCACTTTCTGTTTATTTTTAATTACATTTACACGTGTGTATGTGTGGAAGAAATTAAATTAGTAACTTTTTTTTTTTTACTATTCTAAAGGAGACTGTTTAACATCATACCGTTGGTTTATTGCTATTATTGCATTAGGGTTTACTATGCTTATCCAGGGCCACTTTTTAACACCATTCCCTGGGTTTTACTATCTTACTATTTCAAGACTGTTAAAGATATTTTATGCTTATAGTATTTAAACTCTAATCGACAATGGATATCTCAATTTCAATCCTCAAACGCCGCTACTGGGGGGCTTGTTTTGTTTTGGACATGCTCTGTCTCTAGGTATGTCAGAGGACTGGGACTTTGTGAAGTAGGGTCTAGCCTCACGTGGGGAGGCAAGATGGGGGGTGGGGGGGACTGGGGGGAGAGAAAGAGAGCAAGCTATATCTAATCTATCCTTTTAATCATTAGAATTTAATTAACAATACGCTGCATGGCAATAACTCCTGGGAAAATTGGAAATTAAGGTCAAAGCTGTCTCACTTTAGTTAAGACTACAAAATGACATCAAACATTCAGAATCAATGTCTCCATAACGGGACAGTTAACTTTGTGAGCTGGAATGTTAAAGGCCTGAATCACGAATTAAAGAGAAAGAAAGTATACTCTCACCTAAACAGGTCTAAACGCTAATACAGCATGTTTACAAGAGACCCACTTATTAAGCAAGGATCAGTTCTGGCTGCAAAAAAACTGGACTGGCCAAATGTTCCATTCCATCTTTACAAAGAAAACTAGAGGGGTGGGTATTCTTATACATAGAACAGTCTCATTTCTAGTATTGGATGTAGTATCTGATCCTGAAGGGTGATATGTGATTGTCATGGGCAATTTATTTAACTGTAAAGTGATTTTGATAAATGTTTATCCACCAGATGTGGATGATAGGGAACTCATGCAAAATGTATTTACATCCATTCCCAATGTGAACACTCATAAAATTATAATGGCTGGTGACGTTAATTGTGTTTTAAATCCAGACTTAGATAGGTCTACTGCAACAGGGGTGATGACATCTAACACTGCAAAGACAATTACACAGTTTGTAACAGACCACAACTTATCAGACCCCTGGAGATTTCTAAATCCAAACTAAAGAGCATATTCCTTTTACTCACCAGTGCATTATTGCTACTCAAAAACGGATTATTTCTTTATAGATAACAATTTCTTGCCTACGATTAAATCTTGCAAGTACAACACTATTGTTATTTCCGACCATGCCCCTCTGATCTTGGAGGTAAAATCATTATGCCCCACATACTCATCTTGCAGATGGCGCCTTAACCCACTTTTATTAGCAGATGAGAACTGTACAGAATTTATATCAAAATAAATCATTTTTTTTCTAGAGACAAATACATCCTCAGAGGTCTCTGCAGGAATACTCTGGAAAACCCTGAAGGCATTCTTAAGAGGACGGATTATCTCATATGTTTCCCACAGAAAAATATTAGAAACCAAGAAGGTATCGGAGATAACCAGCAAAATTACTAGAATAGACCAATAACATGACAGGTGTCCAAGTGAGGCTCTTCATAGGAAAAGGCAGGCTCTGCAATCAGAGCTCAGCCTCTTAACAACTAAAGAAACTGAACAACTCATTTTTAAATCAAGACATCATTACTATGAACATGGAGAGAAAGCTAATAAGCTCTTAGCTCAACAAATCCACAAGCAAGAAGTTCGCAATGCAATCCCAACAATCACCAACACAAATGGAGACAAAATCATTGACCATAAAAATATAATGCACACATTTAGAGACTACTATAAATCCTTATATTCTACTGAGTTTAAAGAAGACAACACACAATCTAATGGATTTCTGGATGCATTACAGATACCACAAATAGATAAATTGGATAAACCTTTGGCACCATCAGAATTACTAGATGCTATAAAGTCACTTAAGAGTGGAAAAGCAGCAGGCCCTGATGGCTACCCTGTCGAATTTTATAAGAAATTCTCCACTCAGCTAGCTCCCCTTTTATTAGCAACATTAACAGAAGCTAGAGACAATAAAATTCTACCTCAAACTTTTTGCCAAACATTAATCACCGTCTTTCCTAAACAAAATAAGGACTTATTACAATGTGCATCATACAGACCAATTTAATTTCTGAATAATGATGTTAAGATACTCCCCAAAGTCCTAGCTAGAAGGATGGAGAAAGCGCTGCCTTCGGTAATATCACAAGATCAGACTGGATTTTTTTTTATTAAAGGCCGACACTTAGCTTCCAATCTTCAACGCCTGTTTAATGTAATATATTCACCCACAAAGTCAAACACCCCAGAGATGATAATATCGTTGGATGCAGAAAAAGCATTTGATATGATTGAATGGAACTACCTTTTCACTACATTGGAGAAATTTGGGTTTGGCTCAAATATTTGTGCATGGATCAAACTACTGTATACCAATCCAGAAGCTTCAGTTTGTATTAACATTAATTCAGACTACTTTAAACTAGAACGTGGTACCAGACAAGGATGCCCCTTGTCACCACTACTTTTTGCAATCGCCACTGAGCCACTGGCAGTTGACTGTCAAACTGCTTACCAGATAAAGGGGATTATCAGAGAAGGACTTGAACAGAAAATTTCTCTATATGCAGATGATATAGTACTGTATATATCAGACCCACAAAATACTGTGCCTGCAGTCCTAACAGCACTTACAGAATTTCAAAAGATTTCTGGTCTCAGAATTAATTTGAATAAAATTGTGCTCTTTCCAGTGAATTCTCAAGCATACAATATTAGATTGGACACCTTCCCTTTTATCATTGCAGATCTTTTTAAATACCATGGGGTAAACATCACAAGTAAACACAAAGCTCTTCATCAACAAAATTTCGCATTCTGTATGGAAAAATTAAGCAAGACTTGCATAGATGGTCAACCCTTCTTTAGCCGGAAGAATTACCATTGTTAAGATGAATATCCTTCCTAAGCTTCTCTTTTTAATTTGAAACATTCCAATATACATCAATAAATCGTTTTTTAAGCAATTAGATTCAACCATAACCTCATTTATTTGGAATTTAAAACATCCACGTAACCAAAGAGTAACCCTACAAAGACCTAAGGCAGAAGGTGGCATGGCTCTACCTAACTTTCAGTTTTATTACTGGGTAGCAAACATTTAAGCTATAAAAACCTGGATATGGACACAAATAGATGAACATACAAAGGCTTGGTCCGCAATAGAAATAAAATACTGCAGTACTTCTTTAAAATTCCCTGCCTTGTGCCCCTATAAATGCAAGTTATTGCCAATATACTAACAATCCAATTATGCTTCACTGTCTCAGAATATGGAACCAATGTAGGAAGCATTTTAAGATAGAGAAAATTTTATCTGTGGCACCTCTGCACGAGAACCACCTTTACAACCCTCGCAAACATATGCAGTTTTAAATATCTGGAAAACATTTGGGATTAAATCACTTAGAGAACATACACATGTACATACACAACGTCTTTGCATCCTACGAACAATTACACTCCAAATGTAACTTTCCAGCAACACATTTCTTTCACTATCTTCAAATTAGAAACTTTGTTAAACAGAACCTGCCCGAATTTCCTCATCTCCCACCTCCCTCTATGCTGGAAAAAATATTGCTCAGTCTTGATGACTCAGACAGCATTTCTGCAATATATAAAACCATTTTATAGTCCCTTCCTTTCAAAGATCCAAGAGGACAGTGGGAAAAGGATCTCTTACTCAATATATCAGAAAAGAAGTGGAAGGTAGCAATGCAGAGAATTCACTCGAGCTCCATATGTGCAAAGCATACAATTATTCAACTCAAAATTATATATAGAGCACATCTGTCTCGTTTAAAATTGTCCAAAATGTTTCCAGAGCAAGATCCAACCTGCAAAGGCTGCAATCAAGTTCCAGCCTCATTGGGCCACATGTTTTGGGCCTGCGCCAAAGTAAAATCATTCTGGACCAAAATCTTAAAAATGCCTTTCAGACAACCTTGGTGTCACAATCCCTCCTAACCCACTAACAGCTGTGCTTGGTGTACTTCCAGATGGGCTTAAAATGGAGAAGGACAAAAACTAATTGCCTTTACTACACTATTGGCACATAGACTTATCTTGCTCAACTGGAACTCTCCTCTTTTAAGTCAATGGGTAACTGATGTTTTATACTATTTGAAACTGGAAAAAATCAAATTCTCACTTAGAGGATCTGTCCAGAACTTTTTCAAAACCTGGCAGGATCTAATCAATAACATTTTAGATTAAGCTGTTAAAGCACTGAGGAAGCAGATTCTCTCCCCATTTCTTTTTCTTCTCCATTTATCTTTATCCGCTTATTAAACTCATTGATTTACTTATTTTTACTAGCTTTAAGATTCTCTGTTGGTCATGCTCTCTTTCTCAGGGGTGGGGGTTGATTTGTTTTCAATCCTATTTTTGTAAAAATTGATCAATTTGTATGAAATGATTACAATAAAATCAATAAAAAAAATTTTAAATTGATTAATATACCAGCAATCACAATGGAGAAAACAGCAAATATGAAAATTACAATTATAAAATATTGAAATTTATTCAATGGAATCTGACATTGTCAGATTGTCATCACATTATTCTGCAGGTAGGTGTGTTAACATATGATCCATAAAAAGAAGCAGCAAATCAAGGTATTGGAAAACACTGAGAATAAGGAAGCAAAACCACCGCAGAAGTTGTAAATAGTACAGAACGCAGTTGATATTGTGTAACTCAAAGAAATTAATGTACTAAATACTAATGAAAGGGAACAAAGCTTGAAACAATAAAATACCTCAGATACAGATAGCCTCTATTAAGTTCATCAAAAGATTACTATAAATGCTGCACAAAACAGAAATCTATGAATAAATGCACTGGAAATGCAATTTCCTGCATGAAATCCAAAATGAAAGTAAAAAATACAAATGAAATGTGCATAAGCATGCTGAATTCTCCAAACTAAGAACAGTTACTACAGAAATGCAGCATTACTTAAAGGGTAGCCATAACACCGGCAGCTCATTCAGCCCCAATAAGCAGCTATCTTCTTGTCCATTTAGCTGAGAAGTGGCAGAACCTACTACTTTTAATTCCCAGTATAATAAGTACTTTGAATTATATTACGTTTGTTTATAAAGAGAATGAAGGGCCATATTTAAGACATATGATCATTATGCATATATGTAAGGCAGCATATAGGCTGCACATAAAATAAACCTAATTTCCCACCAATCCTAAAGAAAATATGTGAAAACATCACTTTGTCAATCTATAATGTGCAGTTTTAAAAGAATCAGTACGGTCTAACATATAAAACAATGACAGAACCACTGAGCACAGTGCCTTTAGAGACAGCCAAATAAGCTAAAATGCAGATGATGTGAAAAGCATTAGTAGAAAGCTCTAAAAAGACAGTCACAGATGCTGAGAAGCAAAGATCACCAAAGATATTGCTCTAATGGTAGAGCTTGCTGGTGATTCAATCAAACTGAAACCACAACAACTGTTAACACTTAGCTTTACTTTAATAAATTAAGCTTAAATGGAGCCAACACAGGGCACAAGGCAGGGAACCAATCCCTGGCAGGGTGCCAACCCACCGCAGGACACACACAAACACACCCACACACCAAGCACACACTAGGGCCAATTTTAGAATCGTCAATCCACCTAACCTGCATGTCTTTGGACTGTGGGAGGAAACCGGAGCGCCCGGAGGAAACCCACGCAGACACGGGAAGAACATGCAAACTCCACGCAGGGTGGACCCGGGAAGCGAACCAGCGGGTTGGAAAATGGATGGATGGATGGAGTGCAATACCGTTTGAGTATCTATGACAATCTGACCACCGGGAACAGGATCAATATAAATTGTGAACCACAGGAATAATGTAGTCTACAAAGAATTTATGCACCATTAGGGCTACAGGCTAAAAGGCAAAAACATGTTCTAATTCAAACAACAAGATTACAGTGTGGATTAACTTTGGTTTCCTCTAATGCGAGGTTCTCAAACTTATTTTGTCTACTGCCCACATTGAGAATCAATTATTTTCTAGCGCCCCCCAAAATTTTTAACTTTACCACATCTTAAAAATCACAAATGCAATCATTACTTTAATTATAGCGTGCCATATGTGTCTTATCCTGTTTCTGAGTTCAAACTTACATTTTAAATGAGACTTTCTAACTAACGGGAGCAATAAAAACCGCAACTTTATAATATTTAAAAAGACTTTTATTCAAATTAAAACAAACATTTCAATTAAAATTTTAAAACTTATCTAATGTGAAGGATGAATCTGATGATTTTTAACAAGTTTGTTAATATCAGGTTCGAATTTACTCAAAAACAGCCGTAAGTCACCGCGTTCGGTAACATGCAAACGATTCCTCTTTTTAGTTAGCAGTGTTGCCACAGCACTAAATCCACGTTCACAGAAATATGACGATGGGAATGCTACCAAAAATCATTGAGCAATCGACCACAATCCAGGGTACAATTGTGGGATTGGCTTTTGTAGCCAAAATTCTTGGTAGCCATTTTTTAATTTGATTTTTATTTCCTCGTTCGTTGTCAGTTCTATAAGTTCTTCCTCAAGCTGGGATGATCCTGCTGTGTTGACATTTGAAAAAGGATCCAACACCCAGTCCGGTATTTCCAATTTTAAAATGTCCTGGAACCGTTCTTTGAAATCACTGTGGAGGTTCTCCAAATGTTGGCAGTAAACAAGCAAGTCGTCGTTGATGAAGGGTACTGCTGATAAATTAGGGAAATTGTGAAACTCACGTCTGCCGATGTTTTTCTTGTGTAAGAGCAGTTTGGCTACGAAAGCAGCAACGATATTTTTTGTTTTAATCAAGTTCAAGTCGTCACCTAGAAGTTGGAGACTGATATCATTAAACAATTTATACAGGTCTGTCAAGTACGCAATATCATTCTTTGATGTGATGAGGTTGTTGCGCAATTCTGTGTCTTTGTTTTCCAAGAACTCTATCACAGAGTCAAACAGATTACTCAAATTTCTCGCAACCAAATGTTGTCGATGAATGACACAATGAACAGCGAGCACATCTGGAATTTTATTTTTTAAGTACGCTATGAAGCCTTTGTGACGCCCTGTCATAGCCGGAGCGCCATCCGTAGTAGCTGATATAATATTCTTCAAGGGAATTTCTTTCTCATCACAAAACTTTTCCAGTGTATTAAATATGGTTTCTCCGGTTGTATCTGTCTCTAAATTTCTAGCAAATAATAGTTCTTGACATATTTTCTCATCTTTAATAAACCTCACGTATGACAACAATAGTGCTTCATTAGTTGGTAAAGTGGACTCATCCAACTGAATTGAGAATTGACTAGTCTTCAGATGATTGCACAATGAGTCTTCAATATTTTCAGCCATTTCATCAATTCGTCTTTGCACAGAACTATTTCTCAAAGGAATTTTTCGAATAATATCTGCCGCTGGTTTATGGAGCACAGTAGTTATTACTTCTTTTATTGCTGGTAAAATTAACTCTTCTCCAATAGTGTGTGGTTTGCCTGTTTGAGCAATTAACAAAGAGATATTGTACGAGGCTCGAAGTCCGCTGAAAAAAGTTTTGATACAGTTGGCTGAGCTATGTACTTCTTTTCCAGGTCTTGAAAATAGGCCACATTTTTTTCTTTCTTATCTGGATGCATTTTATTCAAATGATCTTGTAGCCTAGAAGGCTTCATCGCTTCATTCGAAAATGTTTTTTGACAAAGAAGGCACATAGGCGAAGATGGATTTGTGGGATTTTCAACAAATCCGTATTTAATATATTCCGCACTGTATTGCCGTCTCTTCTTTTTTGCTTCCGACATGGTTTTGTCTTTACAAATATGTGAGTGAAGTATCGAGCTTAAAAAACTTTCTAACGATTGCACGCGAAAACGCTAATGAAAATAAAAGAAGTATTACGCGCTCTTATATAGGATTAAAATACAGCACGCACCGACAGGAATAAGACAAACATGCACAAACTCGTTTACCTCATTCGACGGAATTCGTACTGAGCAAGTTAGAATGGTAACCCTCATTTTTATCAAAAATAAAAAATATAGAAAATAAAAAATATCCAATTAAAAAATGTCGAAATTTTAGTATAAATAAAAAATTGGTTTAGGGATTAAGGCTAGGGCTAAGATTAATTTTTTATTTATACGAAAATTTTGACATTTTTTAATTCGATATTTTTTATTTTCTATATTTTTTTATTTTCGATAAAAATGACCGGAATCAGTTAGAACAAGTATCGATGATCCGGCCGCTTGATACAGGATTGCACAAATCACGTTGTTTAATAAAAACTTGTTAAAACTTGATTGCTCATGAGCTACCTGCGAAAGCCATGATAAATTATTTATATTTATACAATCAAACAGGACAGGAATAAGAACAAAATAATCGATGTAGTATAGTAGGTAGGTTTTGATTTTAGTTAAAATTTTAAAATATTAGAAAAAAAAAAACACAAATCAGCCATCGCCCCCCCTAAACCGCTTCAACACCCCTCAATTTTCTCTGGGCCCTTTAACGCCCCCCTGTAGGCCTCCAGCGCCCACAAGGGGGCGTTATCGCCCACTTTGAGAAAGACTGATCTAGAGCAAGCATTAAATTTTTCACTAAAATACTATTTAACAGATACTTCAGAAGAAATCAGCACACAAGTAACAGGAATCACAAATCACATGGGACTGACTTTTTTTGAATTGAAGACACGCCTCTCCCCTTCAATCACTGGTCAAGACTCAGCTCTTCAATTCAAAAGCTCTGTTCCAGGCAAGCTGTTTCCTGTTTATAATGTGCTCTGATTTTTCTGGAAGTATCTATTTAACAATATTTTAGCAAATAGTGCACGTGTTTTGCATGTGGTAAGTATATGGCAGGATAAGAAAGGCTGATTATGCAACATGAGTGACAGGAGGTTTTTTTTTTTTTACCTTTCCATGGAGGTTTTTCAGATCATTTGCTGTTCTACAATATTGGCCACTACTGGTTTCTATTGTACCATAAACCATTTTTTTAAACTTGCATGAAAACACAACACTAAGAATTTTTCTCAGCTATCTATACAAAAACATGGGGTAAGCAGCATCTAAAAAAAAAAATTTTTTTCTGAAGTATTCCTTTAAAATACGAATAAGTAATTGAAATATTTAAAGTTTTAATTTCTCTATACCCTAATTACCCATACCCATTGCTACACGTTACATTTCCTTGAAAAGTAATTTAGAAAAATGAATCAAAAATACTGGCCAATTATATAATATGAGCATTTCTCCTTTAATTTTATTGTTGATAATTAAATATGAAGAGAAGTCATTTTAAGAAATAAAAATGGCACCTTTATATCAAAAATCTGCCTAAAGCAACATTTTATGTTACAGTTTTAGGCACTGTATGCTTGCTATGAAAATCAGATAACATTGTGGAGTAGACAATCATCTTTACACCACACATCAATTCAAATTAATAAAAAAATTAATGGAAAACTCACAAATGTAAACATAAAACACGCCCTATTATAAAGTGTGCACAGGAGTGCATGCAAAAGGAAACAAAACCAATTATTGTGTATCAATGTATTAGTGTATTAAGGAGTAACATCTTTATATATGGACTTGAAGATGAACTGTGTAACAACTGAGTCTGGCCCTTTAATGTTACCCAGGGTGCTGTGCAGCTCAACTTGATTGGTGCAAAAATTTATATCTGCAGCACAAAGCCCCAACCGTGTAGCTCCAATTAAGTGTAGTTGACTCCAATGGGCACCAATGGTTTACACTATGGTTATGACAGTAATGGGAGCATTATCTGACTGAAATAATGACGGAAGTCGAGTAAATCAAGTGATATATACATGTAATCCAATTGATTGATCAGTGCTGATGCTGAATCACAGAATGGCTGAGGTCTGCAGCCAGACCCTTGTGAAATAATGACAACTGTCCATTAAGTCACCTCCACCTACTTGGAGCTCCCGGGTAGAGTCTCCGGACTGCAAAGATACCAGACTCAATTGGTGAGCTAATGCTGGCTCCGGCATCCCTAAGACACTGCACTAAATTAAGTGGGATTAATAACACATGTACAGTGTGTCTAAAGTTGAAGATTTGAAAGGAAGAGAGAGGATAGGTAAAAGTCCTGTCTTGTAGCGTGTCTGCTCAACAGAGGTGAGAGTGAAAAACAAGTTTTTTTTTCATCAGTTCAAGCTGGAGACAAACAACTACAGTACTATCACATCCATCGGAGCGGCAGAGGGTTAACACACATTTTGACAGATACGTGACTCACAGTGCTGGAGAATAGTGCCATGTGTTTTTACTCTAAGACATCTGTGTTTTGTTGATTATAATTTTGTTATTTTTGTTGCTGTGTAGTCATTAATAATGATTATTACGGTTTTTTTTGGAAGTGACTATTTGTTTTTATTACATTATTGTCACCAGTTTTAAGGCGACATATAAGGTAGAATTTCACTATACTAAGACAACAAACTTGAACGTGAACCTGTGTGTGTAATTAATTAGTAATTAAAACAGTCATTAAAAAAATAAGAGTTTCTGTCAGAAAATTATATGCAAACATAATAACAGCCATCATCATTTTAAGATGATACCATAATATTCTAATTTGAAGCCTAATGATGTGAAATACATTTGTATGCTTTTTGTATTATATATATATATATATATATATATATATATATATATATATATATATATATATATATATAAATACACACAGACACACACACATACATATATATCTATACCAATAAAAGGCAAAGCCCTCACTCACTGACTCACTCATCACTAATTCTCCAACTTCCTGGGTAGGTAGAGGGCTGAAATTTGGCAGGCTCATTCCTTACAGCTTACTTACAAAAGTTAAGCAGGTTTCATTTCAAAATTCTGCACGCAACAGTCATAACGGTCGACAACGTCTGCCATGTCAAGCTTTCTTAATTATGGCCCAATCTTCACGAAATTTGGTAGGCGGCTTCCCTGCGCTAACCGAAACCAATGTACGCACTTTATTCGGTGGTATGACGCCATTGTCGGCCACCATATTGAACTTTCCAACGGTCTTTGTTACTTATGGGCCCATCTTCAAGAAATTTGGTACGCGGGTTCCCAACACTAACTGAATCCTACTTACATACATATATACGTCAATAGACTGCAGCTCAGTCGCCGTACGGGGCGGCATTAGGTCCCCCATCCCCTTGCCTCCCACGTAGTTGGCTACCTGCCTATATAAAGCCGTCTGTCACTCTGGTCTCTTCATTCCCTTCCTTGCTTCGCCATGGTATTCACGTCTCCCTCCTGATAACTGCAGCCTTTTTATTTAATCCACAGCTTCTCCGCTATTCTATTGTTCGTTTATTATGTCTATAGTTATTGTGTAGGTATTTTAGACTTAGTTTACATTGTTCAGGTACCAATTTTCCTTTATCATTCCAACCGTACCCCCATTAACATGTCTATCGAGGTGATCACCATCGATCAAAGAACTGTCACTTACCGAGTGGTTTCCATGCCCGGAGGTGGCTCCTGCCTTTTCCATTCTCTGTGTTACATATTGCACGGCCATATCAGGCTCACTCTTGATATCCGAAGGAACATCATGTCTTATGTATTGAATGACTGGGCCAGGTTCAAGGTGTGGACTGATGACGGTACAGAAGGTAATTATACTACACAGGAGCACTATAAGAGTGAAATGCTTAAGCCCTTCACCTATGGTTCTGCATGTAAGTTGACGGCTGCCGCTGAATTGTTCGGTTGTCGCTTTCAAGTGTACCGAAATGGCCAAATATTGTACACCTTTGGACAACCGCCAATGCCTCTTAAACATCATAGATTCACAGGTGACGATTTGAGTAGTGGACACTTTGATGTTTAAGAAAGTTTAAACTCTCAAAAGCTGGATGCGAAGTTATCGATAAAACCCATTTCAATTCAAACGCCTTCAATTTCCAGTAAGGCTCTGCTTCGCAATGACAATTAATAAGTCTCGGGGACAGACCCTACAAAAGATTGGCATTGATTTGAGTTAAGATTGCTTTTCACATGGCCAACTATACTTTGCATGCTCAAGAATAAGCTCAGCGCACAGCTTGGTCATATTACAACCGGAATGCCGAACTGACAACGTGGTATACAAAGAGATCCTTAACAAATAATTATTGGTATATTTTCCCTCAGTTTAAAAAGGTTTACTTTTCTTCTTAATAAAAACTTAAAACAGTACTTCGCCGCTGCGAAGCACGGGTATTATGCTAGTAAATATATATATATATATATATATATATATATATATATATATATATATATATATATATATATTTATATTTTACTGTGCAAAAGTTTTAGGCAGGTGTGAAAAATGCTGTAAACAAAGAATGTTTTCAAAAATGGAAGTGTTAATCACTTATTTTCATCAATCAACAAAATGCAGTGAATGAACAAAAGAGAAATCTAAATCAAATCAATATTTGGTGTGACCACCCTTTGCCTTCAAAACAGAATCAATTCTTCTAGGTACACTTGCACACAGTTTTTGAAGGAACTCGGCTGGTAGGTTGTTCCAAACATCTTGGAGAATTAACCACAGATCTTCTGTGGATGTAGGCTTCCTCATATCCTTTTGTCTCCTCATGTAATCCCAGACACACTCGATGATGTTGAGATCAGGGCTCTGTGGGGGCCATACCATCACTTCCAGGACTTCTTGTTCTTCTTTACGCTGAAGATAGTTCTTAATGACTTTGGCTGTATGTTTGTGGTCGTTGTCCTGCTGCAGAATAAATCTGGGGCCAATCATACGCCTCCCTGATGGTACTGCATGATGGATAAGTATCTGCCTGTATTTCTCAGCATTGAGAACACCATTAATCCTGACCAAATCTCCAACTCCATTTGCAAAAATGCAGCCCCAAACGTTCAAGGAACCTCCACCATGCTTCACTGTTGCCTGCAGACACCCATTATTGTACCGCTCTCCAGCCCTTCGACGAACAAACTGCCTTCTGCTACAGCCAAATATTTCAAATTTTGACACATCAGTCTAGAGCACCTGCTGCCATTTTTCACCCCAGTAACTATGTTTTCGTGCATACTTGAGTCGCTTGGCCTTGTCTCCATGTCGGAGGTATGGCTTTTTGGCTGCAACTCTTCCATGAAGACCACTTCTGGCCAGACTTCTCTGGACAGTAGATGGGTGTACCTGGGTCCCACTGGTTTCTGCCAGTTCTGAGCTGATGGCACAGCTGGACTTCTTCCGATTTCAAAGGGTAATAAGCTTGATGTGTCTTTCATCTGCTGCACTAAGTTTCCTTGGCCAACCACTGCGTCTATGATCCTCAACGTTGCCCGTTTCTTTGTGCTTCTTCAAAAGAGCTTGAACAGCACATCTTGAAACCCCAGTCTTCTTTGAAATCTATGTCTGGGAAAGACCTTGCTGATGCAGTATAACTACCTTGTGTCTTGCTGCTGTGCTCAATCTTGCCATGACATAACACTGTCTTCCACAACCTCACCTTGGTAGCAGAGTTTGGCTTTTCCTCACCCAGTTTTAAGCCTCCTACACAGCTGTTTCTGTTTCAGTTAATGACTGTGTTTCAACCTATGTGTGACACTGATTATCATTAGCACCTGTTTGGTATAACTGGTTGATCATACACCTGACTATAATCCTACAAAATCCCTGACTTTGTGCAAGTGTACCTATAAGAATTGATGCTGGTTTGAAGGCAAAAGATAGCTAACACCAAATATCGATTTGATTTAGATTTTTCTTTTGTTTGCTCACTTTGCATTTTGTTAATTGATAACAATAAACAATCATTATATTTCTGAAAGCATTCTTTGTTTACAGCATTTTTTCACACCTGCCTAAAACTTTTGCACAGTACAGTACACACACACACATACATCCATCCATCGTCTCCCGCTTATCCGAGGTCGGGTCGCGGGGGCAGCAGCTTGAGCAGAGATGCCCAGACTTCCCTCTCCCCGGCCACTTCTTCTAGCTCTTCCGGGAGAATCCCAAGGCGTTCCCAGGCCAGTCGAGAGACATAGTCCCTCCAACGTGTCCTGGGTCTTCCCCGGGGCCTCCTCCCGGTTAGACGTGCCCGGAACACCTCACCAGGGAGGTGTCCAGGAGGCATCCTGATCAGATGCCCGAGCCACCTCATCTGACTCCTCTCGATGCGGAGGAGCAGCGGCTCTACTCTGAGCCCCTCCCGGATGACTGAGCTTCTCACCCTATCTTTAAGGGAAAGCCCAGACACCCTGCGGAGGAAACTCATTTTAGCCACTTGTATTCGCGATCTCGTTCTTTCGGTCACTACCCATAGTTCATGACCATAGGTGAGGGTAGGAACATAGATCGACTGGTAAATTGAGAGCTTCGCCTTGCGGCTCAGCTCCTTTTTCACCACGACAGACCGATGCAGAGCCCACATTACTGCGGATGCCGCACCGAACCGCCTGTCGATCTCACACTCCATTCTTCCCTCACTCGTGAACAAGACCCCGAGATACTTGAACTCCTCCACTTGGGGCAGGATCTCGCTACCAACCCTGAGAGGGCACTCCACCCTTTTCCGGCTGAGGACCATGGTCTCAGATTTGGAGGTGCTGATTCTCATCCCAGCCGCTTCACACTCGGCTGCGAACCGATCCAGAGAGAGCTGAAGATCACGGCCTGATGAAGCAAACAGGACAACATCATCTGCAAAAAGCAGTGACCCAATCCTGAGCCCACCAAACCGGACCCCCTCAACGCCCTGGCTGCACCTAGAAATTCTGTCCATAAAAGTTATGAACAGAATCGGTGACAAAGGGCAGCCCTGGCGGAGTCCAACTCTCACTGGAAACGGGTTCGACTTACTGCCGGCAATGCGGACCAGGCTCTGGCACCGATCGTACAGGGACTGAACAGCCCTTATCAGGGGGGCCGGTACCCCATACTCTCGGAGTACCCCCCACAGGATTCCCCGAGGGACACGGTCGAATGCCTTTTCCAAGTCCACAAAACACATGTAGACTGGTTGGGCAAACTCCCATGCACCCTCCAGGACCCTGCTAAGGGTATAGAGCTGGTCCACTGTTCCGCGACCAGGACGAAAACCACACTGTTCCTCCTGAATCCGAGGCTCGACTATCCGACGGACCCTCCTCTCCAGGACCCCTGAATAGACTTTTCCAGGGAGGCTGAGGAGTGTGATCCCTCTGTAGTTGGAACACACCCTCCGATCCCCCTTCTTAAAGAGGGGGACTACCACCCCGGTCTGCCAATCCAGAGGCACTGTCCCTGATGTCCATGTGATGATGCAGAGGCGTGTCAACCAAGACAGTCCTACAACATCCAGAGCCTTGAGGAACTCCGGGCGTATCTCATCCACCCCCGGGGCCCTGCCACCAAGGAGTTTTTTGACCACCTCGGTGACCTCAGTCCCAGAGATGGGGGAGCCCACCTCTGAGTCCCCAGGCTCTGCTTCCTCATTGGAAGGCATGTTAATGGGATTGAGGAGGTCTTCGAAGTACTCCCCCCACCAACCCACAACGTCCCGAGTCAAGGTCAGCAGCGCACCATCCCCACCATATACAGTGTTGACACTGCACTGCTTCCCCTTCCTGAGACGCCGGATGGTGGACCAGAATCTCTTCGAAGCCGTCCGAAAGTCGTTCTCCATGGCCTCCCCAAACTCCTCCCACGCCCGAGTTTTTGCCTCAGCAACCACCAAAGCCGCATTCCGCTTGGCCTGCCGGTACCTATCAGCTGCCTCCAGGGTCCCACAGGACAAAAGGGTCCTGTAGGACTCCTTCTTCAGCTTGACAGCATCCTTCACCGCCGGTGTCCACCAACGGGTTCGGGGATTGCCGCCACGACAGGCACCGACCACCTTACGGCCACAGCTCCGGTCAGCTGCCTCAACAATAGAGGCACGGAACATGGCCCATTCGGACTCAATGTCCCCCACCTCCCTCGGGATGTGGTCGAAGTTCTGCCGGAGGTGGGAGTTGAAGCTACTTCTGACAGGGGGCTCTGCCAGACGTTCCCAGCAGACCCTCACAACACGTTTGGGCCTACCACGCCTGACCGGCATCCTCCCCCACCATCGAAGCCAACTCACCACCAGGTGGTGATCAGTTGACAGCTTCGCCCCTCTCTTCACCCGAGTGTCCAAGACATGTGGCCGCAAGTCCGACGACACGACCACAAAGTCGATCATCGAACTGAGGCCTAGGGTGTCCTGGTGCCAAGTGTACATATGAACACCCCTATGCTTGAACATGGTGTTCGTTATGGACAATCCGTGACGAGCACAGAAGTCCAATAACAAAACACCGCTCGGGTTCAGATCGGGGGGGCCATTCCTCCCAATCACGCCCTTCCAGGTCTCACTGTCATTGCCCACGTGAGCATTGAAGTCTCCCAGCAGAACGAGGGAGTCCCCAGAAGGTATGCCATCTAGCACCCCATCCAGGGACTCCAAAAAGGGTGGGTACTCTGAACTGCCGTTCGGTGCATACGCACAAACAACAGTCAGGACCCATCCCCCCACCCGAAGGCGAAGGGAGGCTACCCTCTCGTCCACCGGGGTAAACCCCAATGTACAGGCTCCAAGTCGGGGGGCAATAAGTATACCCACACCCGCTCGGTGCCTCTCACCGGGGGCAACTCCAGAGTGGTAGAGAGTCCAGCCCCTCTCAAGGAGATTGGTTCCAGAGTCCAAGCTGTGCGTCGAGGTGAGTCCGACTATATCTAGCCGGAACCTCTCAACTTCGCGCACTAGCTCAGGCTCCTTCCCCTTCAGAGAGGTGACATTCCACGTCCCAAGAGCCAGCTTCTCATCAGCGCGTGTTCCTCTGGGCACGACTGGTAGGGTTTGGCGGAAGTCTCCAGCCAGTAACACTGTCAAGCCTCCCATAAGTTTGTTGGTGTTTCGGATGTCTTGGAGGGTCCTGTCTAAAGCTTCAATACCTGCTCTGTGTGCCATAGTGCATTCATCCCAGACAATAAGCTGACAATGTCACAGCACTTCAGCCATGTTGCTTTGCTTTGATATGTTACACATGGGGGATTCAGTATGGTTGAGGTTCAGAGGCAGCTTGAAAGCTGAATGAGCAGTTCTGCCACCCTCTAGAAGAGTTGCAGCAATGCCAGAAGAAGCCACAGCTATGGCAATGTTACGTTTTGCTCGGATTTTTGCAAGGAGAAGGTTTATTAGGAATGTCTTACCAGTTCCTCCTGAAGCATCAAGGAAAAACACTGTGCCAGTGGCTGACGTAATGCTGCTCACGATTTGCTCATAAACTGACTTTTGGTCACTATTTAGCAACCGCTCGTTGTAAGATGTCTCTTTCAAGTACTCAGGATTTGACGTAAGTTGTGCCAGTTCTGTTAAAGGTGAAGGCAAACCGTAATGATGAAGAGATTGACCTCCAATACCAATTACGTAGTTTTCAAGCAACTGTAGACAGTTGTTATAGATCAAATTTAACCACTGGTGGACTTCTGTTCGAATATGATCTCTTTCAGTCTGTCTCCTAATATCTTCTGCTATGCTGTGGTTATGTTTTTCCCATAGGTTTAAGGGGTTTTCCATTTGACAGAACACCAACATAACAGCAAACAGTTCACGGATCTTTTGAGGTGAGCGAGATAGAGCAGCTTCCTGTAGAGTCTCATCCCAGTTGATATCGTCATGTAATAAACCGAGTGCCCTGCAGGCTGATTTATAGGTCGGATGTAGGACATCATCAGGGTTGCCCTGTTTCCTTCGACAAAACATGTTGTTTGCCCACACATAATATGATGGAATTTCATTATAATGAAGTTGTTTTGCAAAATCATCGTGTTTGCAAAGGTCAAAGAACGCTAAAAGGATGGTTTGTGGTGGATTGTGTATTTTATCGGCAACGTTGCCTTCTGTGAAATAAATTTTTTGTCCGTTCTCAAGATGCACAGCAAGATGAACGGCCGGAGGGAAACGTTCATGAATCGGAAAACAGAAAATGCGCCAGGCTGCTTCAGAGCTACTAATGTAACGACCAGTTTCTTATCGAGATACTTCGTCATTTTGATTTTGTATTGTAAATACTGCCTGGTCACTTCCTTTGTTAACATACTTGCAGATGTATTTGATTGATTTTACTGAACTGCAAAATTCGACATTGATGTGAGCATTGAAGAAGCGGGACAGCACAGGAATATAAGGGGCCACCCATCTGTTGTCGATATCTACTCCTTTGATGTTAATTGTATGACCTCCATCAGCAGGTGCGTGCCGGCGGTACTGAGGGTAACCATCTTCTCCGGTCTAAGTTTCTGAGATGAACGGACGCGGGTACTTCTTAGTGCATACTCTGTTGATCATGCACGTTGAGTTGATATTATGAGGTCCACATGGGCCGTGAATCATGGTGGATTTTACTATTTTGTGTAGGGCAGGGTCAGTCTGTGGATCAGGAATTTCCACATGGATGACTTGATCGATGAGAGCTGGTTGAATCCTATCCTTTAGCCACAATAGAATGTTTGCATGGGGAATATCTCACTTTTGCCACTCTATGGTGTACATGTAGCAATTTGTACAGCCGAAAATGTTACTCTTCGTGAGCAAGTCTATCATTTTGCGAATCTTGAGATGAAGTACACGACTGATAAGGTCGTGGCGATTGTGAGGTTTTTAACGTGGAAGGAGAATTTCAGTGATGTCAGGCCATTTAGGATTGCAAGTAAATGTGATGAATAAGTCAGGGCGGCCATAATGACGTACGTATGTCATTGCGTCTTGTGTACGCTCGTGCATATAGCGAGGTCCTCCAGTGAAGGAAGATGGTAATACAGTAATCCCTCCTCCATCGCGGGGGTTGCGTTCCAGAGCCACCCGCGAAATAAGAAAATCCGCGAAATAGAAACCATATGTTTATATGGTTATTTTTATATTTTCATGCTTGGGTCACAGATTTGCGCAGAAACACAGGAGGTTGTAGAGAGACAGGAACATTATTCAAACACTGCAAACAAACATTTGTCTCTTTTTCAAAAGTTTAAACTGTGCTCCATGGCAAGACAGAGATGACAGTTCTGTCTCACAATTAAAAGAATGCAAACATATCTTCCTCTTCAAAGGAAACAGAGAGGAAAGCAAACAAATCAATAGGGCTGTTTATCTTTTAAGTATGCGATCAACCGCCGGTACAAAGCTGTTGAAGGCGGCAGCTCACACCCCCTCCGTCAGGAGCAGGGAGAGAGAGAGAGAGAGAGAGAGAAAAACAAAGTCAAAAATCAATACGTGCCCTTTGAGCTTTTAAGTATGTGAAGCACCGTGCAGCATGTCGCTTCAGGAAGCAGCTGCACACAGAAGGTAGCAACGTGAAGATAATCTTTCAGCATTTTTAGACGAGCGTCCGTATCGTCTAGGTGTGCAAACAGCCCTCCTGCTCACACCCCCTACGTCAGGATCTGAGAAAGTCAGCGCGAGAGAGAGAGAGAGAGAGAGAGAGAAAGTAAGTTGGGTAGCTTCTCAGCCATCTGCCAATAGCATCCCTTGTATGAAATCAACTGGGCAAACCAACTGAGGAAGCATGTACCAGAAATTAAAAGACTCATTGTCCTCAGAAATCCGCGAACCAGCAAAAAATCTGCGATATATATTTAAATATGCTTACATATAAAATCCACGATAGAGTGAAGCCGCGAAAGGCGAAGCGCGATATAGCGAGGGATTACTGTATCACAGCTTGACCAAGTTCTATTAAATCAGTGTCGTTTTTGTCAATAGCATCTTTTAAGTGAACGTAATTTTCAGCTCGTAGTTTTTTCTGATTTAGTCTTTCGGATTCAATTTTTGCGTACATATCAACTAAAAACTGATTTAATAAAGTTCGGAAGAAAAGGATAGTATTATCATGATGTTGTCTGATCATAAGCCGGTATGAATAGAAGTTTGCTGCAGAGACGGTTTTGTTCATAGGTAACTTACTGGTAGCATGAACTTGAGGTATAGACACAGAATAGCCGTCTTCACCATAGCAGAACATGAGAGGATACTGAAGTGCATCATAGGATCTGTGGGTTTCCTTAATGCATTGTAGTTTATTGTTTCTGGTTTTCAAGACAATATCTCTATTGTTGAACGTTTGCCCAACGATGACAACACCAATTTGATGAACTGTGGGTTTATTAAATCTGCCTTTGTGTGCATGTAATGGTTTTTTGTCTGCGTGAATGACAACTTTGAAGTCTTTGTCATCATCTGAAATACTGTCCATTGTTGAGTGGAAGTCCTGGATGTAAGTGTTACAGTCATGGAGCATTTTTTGTAATTGCTTTACCAGGGGTGTGTTAAGTCCAGAAAAATTAGCGCAGCGGATTTGTGCTTCCTTTTCATCGTTCCCGACGAAATAAATTTGCAAACATCTGTGTTCCTCACTCGGCATAGGTAAAAGACTGCCAATCAAGTGATACACTTGTCCCTGAACTTTAAATGAAGGCATAAAATTTCTCTCAACGATTTGGTTAGCACCAAACTAGGGGGCTCCGCCCCCTGCTCGCTTCGCTCGCCAACCCCTGGTGTTGGGAATGACAAAGAGCGTGATGTATGAATGAGATATAGAATAGTGTGACGGTGTAGATGATGCAAATAGAAAGCAAACAATAAAGTGTAAGGCACAGTGTAAAGGTTTATTGGAAAATTTCTTTGTACACGCCGTTTAAGTGTAAAAGGTAATTCCAGGTCAGAACTTGTAAGGTCAATGAAGATGGTCATTATCGTGATCAGAGTCAACTTTGTCAGAGCTTAGAAAGAGTTGTGTCTCTCCAGGAAGTAATGGAATGACTTGGGTATTTATGTTTTCCACATTAATATTTTTTGGACATAATATAGTGCGTTGTGTTAAAAGGGGCATTTGGTCTAATGAGATTGCTGTTCCAAATCTCTCTGTAACTAAGTCGTCGCAGATAAAGGCTTGAGGAATTGTAATAATATGTGGCTGAAGTCCATCTGTATTGGTGAGTGTACCATCTCTCAGTTGTAATAAGCAATTGTTATGATCTGGTTCTGGACATCGTATCTTTTTTACTAACTGTATCTTTTGAAAGCAATGCCAATTGTCTGCGTATTTTAAGGTGCACTGAACAATAGCTGAGTGCATGGCATCTGGAAGAATAGCTAATCACTGTTTAAAATCTCCTCCTAATAAAAGTACCTTTCCTCCAAATCGAATATTATTATTCATAAACGTTTGTAGAAGTTTATGAATGGTGTTGAGTAAGTGACTTCATGCCATTGTACATTCATCAATAAACAACATTTTTTGAAGACGGATGTCACGTGCAGTGCCACCGTTAATGTTCATAGTGGATACCGATTTGTAGGATTTAATGCAGTTGATAAAGATTTCACTTTCAGGTACATCGTCAGTTAGAATCTTCTGTAGATATTCAGTATATGAATGTAAAGAAGGCAGTCTAATTTGACCCTTTTGACAACAACGTCTAAATGTATTACTTGTATTGCCAGTTGTTTCTTCAGGGAAGTGAACTGAATGACAATGATTGCAAATGACATTCATTAATCCGAATGAATTTTCCCGGTGTATGTTTTGCTTGTGCCGTTTGAGAGGCGCGTTGTTGCATATGTAGTATTTGGGACGTGTTGTTTTGGAGCTGTAATCGATTTGCCTGTGCTGTGTGAGACGCCCGTTGTAGCCTTCGCTCCCGTTAACGTATGTCTGAGACGGGAGGTGTTTCGTTTTGAATCCGTGCCTGTTGCGATGCAGCACTTTGATTGATAGTTTGCGTCATGTGGATCCAGGATGTAGATTTGTGCATATTTGCGTTGTTGATTTGTTTCAGGGTGCACTGTTCCAATGCGATGCAGTATTTGTGCACATATGGGAAAGCAGTATGGGCCATTGCCTTTTGGTGGCCTGATATTTACTAAAAGCAAATGAACTATTGTAGGATCTAACGCAGTTCATAAAGTTTTTACTTTTAGGTACATCGTTAGTTAGAAGCTTTAGTTGAGCTTTGCGTTTTTGGAGTCGAGACATTTTTTCTTTTAGAAATATGGATAAGTAATAAGGAGTATTGCACTCACTGTTAATATGGAGACTTTTCTGCGGTTGAACGGTTAATAGTGCCTTATTGTAATGAGATCCACCTATGCTGCATAGCCGTCTATTTTGTTGTTTCTTTCGTGTTCGTGTGTTTGTTCCTGTTATCCTTTCCTTTTCGTTTTGTACCCGTGACCGTGTATTCATGACTTGTTTCTTTCTCAGCATCCGAAATATGGATAAGTAATAAGGAGGTTCGCAGTCACTGTTAGTATGTTTCCTTTTCTGCAGTTGAACGGTTAATAGTGCTTTATTGTAAGGAGATCCACCAATGCTGACACCTATGCTGTCTAGTGTGAAGGTGCTGACGTTCACTTTAGAATATGTGGCTTTGGGTGTGACTTCTTATGGATGTGGGTGTGGGGGGGATTGTTGAGGATTGTTGTTGCGCGAGCGTCTTCTTTCTTTTTGTGTTCCTGTGTCTTGTTGAATCCCCCTCTTTGTGTGTGTCCCGTCCTTCGCTTGTAGGGTCTGTGGGGTGGTTTTGTGTTCTTTTTTTTGTGTTCCATGGGCTTGTTGAATCCCCCTCTTGGTGTGTGTCCCGTCCGGTGCCTGTAGGGGGGGGTGGTGCCTTGCTGTTGTGCGCGAGCCTCTTTTTTTTTTTTTTTTTCGGGTCTAGTTTCGTGTGCAATGTGTTTCGTGCTTTTCCTGCGTTTGACTTTGCGCCTCATTTCTCCTTTTTGTATGTGCTCACTCCTTTTTTCTGTGGTCTTGTCCGCCACTCGCGGCCCCTCATCCGCCTTTGTCGCCCTCTTTTCTCCGCCTTTCTCCGACTCTCGCGGACTCTTTTTGCGCCTGCGCCTCTCGCGGCCCCTCATCCGCCTCTCTCGCCCTCTTTTGTTCGCCTTTCTCGGCTCCTCAGCTGACTCTCGCGGACTCTTTTTGCGCCTGCGTAGTACGTCTTTTTGCAGCTACGGCCCATGGCCGGATGTGCCTGCGTCCATCATCCGGTTTAGCATTCTCGGTTAGTAATATGGATGACGTCATTTGAAATGCGCTGTTGTACTTTCGAATATTGTTCAAGAAATGCTCACTTTGAGGATGTTCGCCATTTAACAGGCCCTCAAGAAGGTCAGGAAGCTTACGTAAAGGAGTGAGAGAGACTTTACCACCGTTACAGCACAAACCAGGAGACTCGCATTTCCACTTCTGAGCTTGACAATAGTCACAGTGAACATCTATGGATCCAATGTGTACTGTTTTGTCAGACTCATAATGTATGTTTGGGTCGTACGCAAATCCACAACTGGCTTTTTTGAGCCAAACCTGTTGTTTTCGTATGAGCCGCTTTTCATTATTAGGATCGTATCTAGAAACAGAAGCTCTATTAACTTGTGGATTCGCCTCAGTGTATTTAGCGACCGCGTCCCTATGAACTTGTGGATTCGCTTGCAAGTATTTAGCGACAGCGTCCCTATGAAGTTGTGGATTCGCTTGCGAGTATTTAGCGACAGCGTCCCTATGAACTTGTGGATGTGCTTGCGAGTATTTAGCGACAGCATCCCTATGAACTTGTGGATGTGCTTGCGAGTATTTAGCCACAGCGTCCCTATGAACTTGTGGATGTGCTTGCGAGTATTTAGCCACAGCGTCCCTATTAACTTGTGGATGTGCTTCTGAGTATTTAGCCACAGCGTGCTTATTAACTTGTGGATTTTTCTGGGAGTATTTGGCGGCAGCTGCACGAAGTTGCTTCCGTCTAGCTGCATCAGAAAATCTACCACGACGTCTGATACGCCTCCTTTTTACTGTGTTCTCACAGCTTGGATTGCTGCTGTCATAATCGGCTCAAGATGGATTTGTGTTGAACTGACATTCGGTATGTGTCAATCGATATAAGCATACAAACTGGCTTCATCAATAACTTCGCATCCATCTTTTGAGAGTTGTAATATTCATAAACATCAAAGTGTCCACTACTCAAATCTTCACCTGTGAATCTAAGATTTTTAAGAGGCATTGACGGTTCTCTAAAGGTGTAAAATATTTGGCCATTTCGGTACACTTGAAAGCGACAACCAAACAATTCAGCGGCAGCCATCAACTCACATGCAGAACCATAGGTGAAGGGCTTAAGCATTTCAGTCTTATAGTGCTCCTGTGTAGTATAATTATCTCCTGTACCATCATCAGTCCACATTTTGAACCTGTCCCAGTCATTTAATACATAAGACACAATGTCCCTGCGGATATCAAAAGTGAGCCTGATATGTCCGTGCAATATGTAACACAGAGAATGGAAAAGGCAGGCGCCATCTCCGGGCATAGACACCACTCGGTAAGTGATAGTTCTTTGATTGATGGTGATCACCTCGATAGACATTTTAATAGGGGTAGAGTTGGAAGAATAAAGGGAATGGGTACTTGATCAACAGCAGAGAAGTCGCGGATTAAATAAAGGAAATGGGTACCTGAACAGTAAAGTAAGTGTAAAATATCTACACAATAACTATAACAATCTTAACAAATGAACAATAAAACAGCGGAGAACCCGTGGATTAAATGTGCCTTATAAACTGCGGAGCACCTTATATGGGCAGGCAGTCAGGCAAAGAAAGGGATTCAAATACCGTATTTTTTGCACCATAAGACGCACCTGACTATTAGACGCACCTAGGTTTAGAGGAGGAAAACAAGAAAAAAAATATTCTGAACCAAATGGTGCACTACTATGTTTAATAAAATATAGCAGAATAATATTTCAACCATGTAAATTCAACAGCGGTATTAAGAAACATCATCACTGTCATTAACAAATAAGGAGAGACTTTAAGGTTCAAGCACTCTTCTAGTTTTATGGAAACCCCAAGAACTCCTCATCGCTAGTGTCAGAATTTATTAAGCTCAGTTCCTCACAATCACTTTGCAGGAGCACGTACCTATCATCACTCGGCATAACCTGTCCAAAGCCACCAGGGGACAAAGCATGTTTGGACCAATGCTCCCTGAAGTTATATCACCAGTCTAGTCCCATCTATATTTGTAATGCCACAAAGCCCTTCATCTCGTGTTTTGTTGTGGGTTTCCAGTTTGAAAAACGAGAATGCGGTGCAAGCACAGCCCTCGATTCAAAAAATTGCTCTGCATACCTGTTTGTCTCATCTGACAGTAGCTGAAAGGCAGCTTCAGGAAAGAACAGCCTGAAGTAGTCTAGCGGCTGGTAATCTGTCGAGTCCAGAGTCCGACTCAGTGATAATGCGCAAAACATCCTCTGCTGAGTATTTTGTTTTCTGCACTTGCTTCGCTCCCTCATGAGATGTAGATGCTATCTTGCCTTTGTTTATATTTGTTTACATTTCGCAACTCACGCACTAGCAAGGATTAGATGCCGAGTCAATGAGTCTAACATTCCTCCAAGCACAGAGGGAATGCCTGTAACGTAACAGTGAGTTTTGTCGCTCTCTACCCCTGGATGTCGACTTTTGTCAGGTACTACACATCATGGTCTGTGACGCAATATTCGCTCCATAAGACGCACAGACATTTCCAACCTTCTTTTGGGAAAAAAAAGTGCGTCTTATGGTGCGACAAATACGGTATATAAACGAAGAAAACAACAGCAGAGAAGCTGCGGATTAAATAAAGGAAATGGGTACCTGAACAGTAAACTAAGTGTAAAATATGTACACAATAACTATAACAATCTTAACAAATGAACAATAAAACAGCGGAGAACCCGTGGATTAAATGTGCCTTATAAACTGCGGAGCGCCTTATATGGGCAGGCAGTCAGGCAAAGAAAGGGATTCAAATATATAAACGAACAAAACAACAGCAGAGAAGCCGCAGATTAAATAAAGGAAATGGGTACGTGAACAGTAAACTAAGTGTAAAATATCTACACAATAACTATAACAATCTTAACAAATGAACAATAAAACAGCGGAGAACCCGTGGATGAAATGTGCCTTATATGGTGTTCGTTTATAACACAGCGAAGAAGATGTGTAAAGACTGCTTCACAAAAAAACTGCGGAGCGCCTTACCTTCCTTGGCGAAGCAAGGAAAAAGCACGGCCTTATATCTCGTTCGTTTATAAAACTGTGGATAAGCTTTGAAAAGAATGCCTCCTTGGCAAAGCAAAGAAAGGAATTCACACACCGCAGCGAAGAACGGCTTTATATGGGCAGGCAGTCAATTACGTGGGAGGCGTGGTGATTTCCGCAGCAGCCGCAGGGAGGCGTGATGATGCAAGACGCAACCGCCTCACACGGCGACCGTGCTGCCCGCTATGGCCGTATACAGTATACGAAAGTAGGTTCCAGTTATGACCGTTACGCGTAGAATTTCGAAATGAAACCTGCCTAACTTTTGTAAGTAAGCTGTAAGGAATGAGCCTGCCAAATTTCAGCCTTCCACCTACACGGGAAGTTGGAGAATTAGTGATGAGTGAGTGAGTCAGTCAGTCAGTGAGGTCTTTGCCTTTTATTAGTATAGATAGATACCTTATAAACAGTGGTAAGTCTGTGAGATTAGGCATTCTAAGGCTACATATTAATAATACAATTGGGGAAAGTAGAGCAATATATATTACTCAACCAAGACAAAACAATACATATACAGTTGGGTCCATAAATTTTTGGACACAGACAACTTTTTTCTAATTTTGGTTCTGTACATTACCACAATGAATTTTAAATGAAACAACTCAGAGGCAGTTAAAGTGCAGACTTTCAGCTTTAATTCAGTGGAGTGAACAAAACGATTGCATAAAAATGTGAGGCAACTAAAGCATTTTTTTAACACAATCCCTTCATTTCAAGGGCTCAAAAGTAATTGGACAAATTAAATAACTGGAAATAAAATGTTCATTTCTAATACTAGGTTGAAAACCCTTTGCTGGCAATGACAGCCTGAAGTCTTGAACTCATGGACATCACCAGATGCTGGGTTTCCTCCTTTACTGCAGCAGCTTTCAGTTGCTGTTTGTTTGTGGGCCTTTCTGTTCGAAGTTTAGTCTTCAACAAGTGAAATGCATGTTCAATTGGGTTAAGAACAGGTGACTGACTTGGCCATTCAAGAATTTTCCACTTCTTTGCTTTAATAAACTCCTGGGTTGCTTTGGCTGTATGTTTTTGGTCACTGTCCATCTGTATCATGAAATGCTGCCCAATCAATTTCACTGCATTGAGCTGGATTTGAGCAGACAGTATGTCTCTGAACATCTCAGAATTCATTTGACTGCTTCTGTCCTGTGTCACATCATCAATAAACACTAGTGTCCCAGTGCCACTGGCAGCCATGCACGCCCAAGCCATCACATTGCCTCCACCGTGTTTTACAGATGATGTGGTATGCTTTGGATAATGAGCTGTTCCACATCTTCTCCAAACTTTTTTCTTGCCATCATTCTGTTAGAGGTTGATCTTGGTTTCATCTGTCCAAAGGATGTTTTTCCAGAACTGTGCTGGTTTTTTTAGAAGTTCTTTAGCAAAGTCCAATCTAGCCTTTCTATTCTTGAGGCTTATGAGTGTCTTGCACCTTGCAGTGCACCCTCTGTATTTACTTTCATGCAGTCTTCTCTTTATGGTAGACTTGGATATCGATACGCCTACCTCCTGGAGAGTGTTGTTCACTTGGTTGGCTGTTGTGAAGGGGTTTCTCTTCACCATGGAAATGATTCTGCGGTCATCAACCACTGTTGTCTTCCGTGGACGTCCAGGTCTTTTTGCGTTGCTGGGTTCACCAGTGCTTGCTTTCTTTCTCAGGATGTACCAAACTGTAGATTTTGCCACTCGTCATATTGTAGCAATTTCTCAGATGGGTTTTTCCTGTTTTCGCAGCTTAAGGATAGCTTCTTTCACCTGCATGGAGAACTCCTTTGACCACATGTTGTCTGTTCACAGCAAAATCTTCAACATGCAAGCACCACACCTCAAATCAACTCCAGGCCTTTTATCTGCTTAATTGATAATGACATAACGACGGACTTGCCCACACCTGCCCATGAAATAGCCTTTGAGTCAATTGTCCAATTACTTTTGAGACCCTGAAATGAAGGGATTGTGTTCAAAAAATGCTTTAGTTGCCTCACATTTTTATGCAATCGTTTTGTTCACCCCACTGAATTAAAGCTGAAAGTCTGCACTTCATCTGCATCTGAGTTGTTTCATTTAAAATTCATTGTGGTAATGTACAGAACCAAAATTAGAAAAAAGTTGTCTGTCCAAATATTTATGGACCGAACTGTACATATATATACACATATATATACATATACATATATACATTATATACATGTACATATATATATTACATATATATATATATATATATATATATATATATACACACACACACACGTATATATGTGTATATGTGTGTATATATATATATATAGATATATATATATATATATATATATATATATATATAGTGAAAGAATAAGACATACTCCGATAAAGGTTTGGGGCAGCCACCCGTGTAATCTCAAAATCCTTGGCTGCAAAGTTGCAATGAAGAGTAATCGCACTGAAGTGCATACAAACAAGTCCAAAACCAGACTTCTTCTCTCCCACCACTCCACCACAAGCTTCGTCCTCCTTCCTCCCAACTCTCTGGCTCTCTGAGTGGTGGTGGCTGGCCCTTTTTATATCCCACCCGGAAGATATGTTTGCATTCTTTTAATTGTGAGACAGAACTGTCATCTCTGTCTTGTCATGGAGCACAGTTTAAACTTTTGAAAAAGAGACAAATGTTTGTTTGCAGTGTTTGAATAACGTTCCTGTCTCTCTACAACCTCCTGTGTTTCTGCGCCCAATCTGTGACCCAAGCATGACAATATAAAAATAACCATATAAACATATGGTTTCTACTTCGCGGATGGCTCTGGAACGCAACCCCCGCGATGGAGGAGGGATTACTGTGTATATGTATATGTATATATATATATATATATATATATATATATATATATATATATATATATATATATATAAATAAAGCTGGAGGCTTAGCACCTAATCCATTCTTAATGGGGGCACAAATTCTTTATTCAAGGTATAATGCATCACTAAAGACAGAGGCGTCAGCTCTTCTAAAATGCAAGCAAATACAACCATACAGTAATCATATGCATTATTAATTCCAGCAAGGTATGAGATTTGCATTAACACATATGTGCAATATTGCTCTTGGTAGCCCATTCTTATTAAGACACACACCAGATTTATGCTTTTTTTTTCCAAAAACCTGCAATACCTACAGGTACGATTTCTCACAATATTATAGGAGTGCTACAGGATCCATAGCAGACCTTGGCAGTTGCTAAAAATGAAGGGCAAAACCAACT
The DNA here is from genome assembly GCF_900747795.2 of Erpetoichthys calabaricus. Classification (NCBI taxonomy): domain Eukaryota; kingdom Metazoa; phylum Chordata; class Cladistia; order Polypteriformes; family Polypteridae; genus Erpetoichthys; species Erpetoichthys calabaricus. The sequence continues at coordinate 50,781,774 of NC_041409.2, forward strand.
TGTACTCGTTTAAAAAGCTAAAACTTCCTGTAAGGAGACTCTCTGCTAATATACTGCTTTTACCTTAAATTTATTACTGATTACTGAAAATCACTTCTCACTCCAAAGGTACCACTTGACCTCCTCCTCATCTTAACTTCCACATGGCAGGTCCATGGACCTCCCACAAAATATTTACTCTCAGAGCCAACGCTTTCTATATTTTATTTCTTCTCATAAAATAATAAAATGGGCTTCAGGTACTTAAAACATTTAACTCTAAATTTGTCTGATCTATATGAGGAATGATCTATAGAGGCAATTAACAGCAGTAATTTATAATGCATCTAAATGCAAAAGTAGATGCAACTTAATATAGGCAGTCCTCAAAAATAAGGAAGGAGAAAAGTACTTCCACAATGCTCTGCTCCAACCACAGAGATGAGTGGGGCATCCCATATTACAAAAACTCAAACAACTGATGTTTACATTTATATAGTGCGACATTAAGAAAGAAAGAATACATGCAATGTGACTCGCACACATGAAGAAGCCCTATATACAGATTTACATAACTACAAAAAAACACCAGTTTACAATAAGAGTCTGGCAATAAATATTCAATTAAACTAACTTATTACAGGTGCCTCAATTTTAGGTTTAAAAGCTACAGCTAATACAAAGTTTTCATTAAACATTTAAATACAAACGATACTCAATATTTGTATATAGGACCCTTTGTCAAAACCTTACCTTGACAGTAAAGTTACATTTCCCACTACGCACCGCCTCTTCATCAGTCTGCCACTGGTGCGGGCGACTTGACTCTGGCAAATAGACATCTTTCTTCCGTCGAAAGCTCTGCCGTAACTTGTTCATTACTGACCCGTGTGTACCTGTTGGAAAAGACAGGAATCAAAGGATGGCCCACAGGAAAACAAAGAAAGATTATATTGTGACGACAGATGAATGAATCATTAGATACTCAACCAAACTTTAAACCTACCTACAAAAATACAACAATATGCGAAAATGAAACTTTTAAGCACTGGTCAAGACCAACTGCACTTGGCTAAAACCAATACTCACAAACACTTTATAAGTTCAAATGCCAACTCATTAAATCATTATCACAGGAAAGTAAGTTTATACAAGCTTATTTTTGGAAAAAGACATTTTAAATGCACAAGGAATAAATTAACTAGCAGGAACAATTAAATCACTTGTGAAAGCCATGCAGTGACTCTCAGTCATTCACATTCATTTATCTATTTTCAAACCCACTTTTGTTTTTCTATTTCTATTCTATTGCACACCAACATGAAATAAGAAGTAATTAAGCTCCTCGTTCAGTATTGATAAATTCAGGCAATTTGAAAGGAGACTCTGTCTTCATAAATGTATTTTACCAAACTCCTTGCATTATGGCTTTGGAGAAAAATACTTCGTGACACAAAATTCCTGGCAATACAACTGAAATCATGGACAGATTGTTTTAAGAGAATTGCAAAGACACACAAGGAAAGTGAATACCAGCATCCAGACAAATGTTAATCAAAAAACAGCGTCGAGAATAAAAAAAAAGAAAAATAATGAATGCTCTGTAGTTGGATTAATCAAAATGTGCCTAATCTGCCCAACACATGCACCTGCTGAGAATGAGATGGAGCAGAAACAGAAGGTGCAACAACAGAAGATGATGATGATGACAGCAGAGAAGACTAATAAACATAAGCAGCTGCTAGGAGCTCCCTAGAAAATTCTTTTTCCAATACAACTTTTTCAAGAGTGAGTTGAACAAGAATATAAAACCATTCAATCCATCGAAAGTGGTGTGATTAGCTAATAGTAAATTGTCCCAATACTTCATCCAGAGACAGGTTTCAGAATCTGTTGAAGTTTTCAGTTCAATGCCATGATTCAGTATTGGTTAATTTTCCCCAAGAGGCTTTGTTTAATAAAGTGAGTTTGAAAGAATTCCACTGGGTCATTTTTATCAAAGCTTTTGATAATTTTGAAGAACCCGATTTGGTCTTTATGCAGCCTTCTCTGCTCAGTCCAAGAGGCTTAAGTCCCTGAACCTATGCTGCACCAAAAGTCGATACTATCATCAAAAAACAGTGTATCCATCAGCAGCAGAGAAGAGGAAGAGAATAAGGTTAGTGCTGTTTCATTTGTTTTGAATCATAGTTGATGAACTATGGTTGTCTAAGAGGTGCCGGCTTTGAGATGCAAAGGGAAAGCTAGTCTATTGATGCATTTGTCCGTAAGATTATGATGTTATCTGGATTTGCCAAAGGCAATAACAACATTCAGTTATCAGAAATCAAATAATTGAACAGTTTAGCCAACTAGTAAATTTAGTAATTAAAAAGAAAACATTTTTTCAAAAGGTAGTCTCTCCAATCAATGCATAGCAAGGCTACAGATACATCATTGCAACAAAACAGTGCTTTTCTGATAATGTGGTTATTATGCGGATTCTAGCGCTGGGCGGTATACCGGTTCATACCGAAAACTGTTTTTTATTTTTTTTATGATATGGATTTTTCTTATACCGCAACACCGGTTTAAATTGCCTAAATGACGTTCGGAATGTGGCGCAGCGGGAAACTGTTCAAGTGGGGACCTTTTTCACTGCTACACCGCTAAACACAGATTTGTTGCACTAGGGCTCTTTTTCACTGCTACACCACCAAATGAAAATGGACAGAGAGCATTCCGAAACTGATCTAAAAGTAAAGTAGAACATGATGAACAGAAGAACTTTTGCCGAAAAAAAGGAGTCACGTCCGTCGCCTGGAGATACTTTAGTTTTAAAAGGTCAGATGTGTAAATACTGTTTCTATACTACTGGATAATACTGCAAGCCAAGTTGTACTTGTTTCTGTACTTGCTAGTGTATGTTTTGCTTGTATTCATTCTGCGATGTATAACAAAGGTTTTTTTAAAGTTCTGAACACTCCGTCGGCTAAGTTAATAACTAGTTTTAATTTCACAAAGACATTTATCATGTGATGATTGGTAATGTGGAGAAAGAAAAAGCGTAATGATTAACAACTGGGTCGGGGAACACTTAAACACAAAGTATTTGATGTGCTGCATTAACTTGTGACGGGGTTTGAGAAAATCTAGTAAATTAAACATTGATTTTAGGATGAAGTTTAGTTTACAACATTCTACTTTAATTATAAAATAAACTATGAGAATAAAGTGGAAATGTCGACTTTAATCTTGACATAGTCAACATGTCGAATTTATTCTCGACATATAGTTTGTTTTTTTCTTCCGTGTCCATATTTTTTTCTCTTCACAGTGGCCCTAATATACTATATAGGGCTATACCACAAACAGCATTATAAATGCAAGTTGCAGTTTTTATTATTTATGTATATAGCTTAGCTTGAAGCAAGGTTCATATTAATGCAGTTTGCCTAAATGATGGCACAGTTAGTAAGATGTCATCACCAAGTTGCACTTGTTTTATTTTATTTTAATTTGTGAGTACTGTGTAATGCACCTGGGCATGAAGCCTTGAAGTAATGGTGCAACTATCAGTAATACTATTATGTATTTTATTGTTATTATTTATTAGTTTAAATATTATGCAGTTTAATGATGGTAAAATTGTTTAAAAAGTCACTTTAACGTGTCAGTGGGCAGAGATTGTTAACATTAACAAAGTGTAGTTGGTTTACAAAAAATATTTACTATTTATTCCTTTTCTAAGACGTGTTCAGTGCAATCCAACTTTTGACAAACACCTCTGGATATTTTACTAAGTCTAAATGCCTCTTTGGATGGTTGAAAATATGCTGTCAAAATCATAGTTTAAGCTTTTGCAAAATATGTTCAATTAAAAGGTTCTATATTTTGACTGCATCTCTCATGCAATGTGATTCCTTCTCTTTAGTGCCACCCCCTTGAAAACTATCACTTTATGGGGCCATGCAAACCTGGATTAATACTTGGAAAATACGTGGAAAATGTGGTTAACATCCACTCATGCATGGGGAAAAAAATACCGTCTAATACCGTGAAACCGGCAGAATTTAGAAAAATACCGTGATATAGAATTTTGGTCATACCGCCCACCTCTAGCGGATTCTTTTTTTTTTTTTTATTTATAATTTTATTGTAATAATTTATAAAAATCAATCAATTTTTTTTTTTTTTACAAATAATAGGATTGAAAAAAAAAAAACAACGAAAACAAGTTGACCCCCACCCCAGAGAGAGAGAGCATAGCCAACAGAGTAAAACTTGAGGCTTGTAGACATACCTAAATTGATGAGTTTAATAGGCAATTAAATATTATGCTGATTCTATAACTGTTCTAATCAATCTTCTCTGGCTCAGTTTTTTTAATATTTTGAGTAAGGTGCACAGGAAGGTGATAAAACCACAGGTGAGATCCACTGAAAGGATCTGCCTTATTACAAACACTATATGTATGCATTTGAGTCAAGTCTGTGAGTAGGAATGTAGGAAGTAACCATCAAATACTTCAGGAAAGACAATATGAGAAAACCTAACAAAGTGCTTTACCAGTGCAACTAAAATATTGCCATATTTTTCAACAGATATATCAGAAAACTTTATATATTTAGAGTTTGGAACTAGAAGCTGTAGGCATCTGAGGTAACCTGTAAAACAGGTTCTCAAGGTGGTTAACCAGCAGGAGACAAAGTACAGATAAGAGATGAATGGAGTCACCAGTGGAGTGACATAATCAAGAATCTGATCTAGGATTGTGACTCTCTGATTTATCTTAATGACAAAGAATCCGGAATAGTTAATCAATTTGTGAAATTCGCAGATGATACTAAAATTGGAGAAATGGCAGACACTAAAGAAGCAGCAAAGAAGTTCAAGACAAACTGGACATGCTTCCGAGCTGGATAACACTCGGAAAATTCAGTTTAATGCAAACTGCTACAAGTGGGCAAAAGGAATGTAAAGTGTAAAAACAAGATGGGAGATGCAGTTCTTCAGAAACAACCTCTAAGAAAGACTTAAGGCTTTATGTTGACAACATTTTCATCATCTAAACAAAATACAGAAGAGATTAAAAAAGCAAACATGATGTTAGGTTGTATCGTAAAATTCTGTTCCAATATCAAGCAAGGGACGTTACGCTCAGACTAGTGAGACAACATTTGGAGTATTGTGAGCATTTCTGATCACCCCGGTACAAGAAAGACAAAGCAGCACTTGAAGCTGTGCAGAACAAAGCAACCTGGTGCATCCCATGGCTAAAGGATGTGTTCTACTGTGAGAGACTCAGAGAACTAAACTTAAAAGTCTGATCAAAGAAGACTGCAGGGGGTCATAATTTACCTTTTCAAAATCCTCAAAGGCAATGATAAAACAGATCCGCAAAATGTATTTAACTTAATGGTGAATCATGTACTCAAGGTAAACAGTGCAAATTAAAGGGAAGTGCATTTAGGACCGAGGACAAGACGCACTTATTAATGCAAACAACAACATTTATTTCTATAGCATATTTTCATACAAATGGTGTAGCTCAAAGTGCTTTACAAGATGAAGAAAGAAAGGTTTATATAAAACAAAAATAAGATTAGTCAATACTAAGTAACAAAGAATAAAGTAAGTTCAGATGGCCAGGAGGACAGAATAAACAATCTGCAGGTGTTCCAAGACCAAGAGACCAACTAGTCCCCAATTAGACATTCTAACTAACATAAATGATCAAGATCAATCCTTATGGCTTTCAGGCTTCATGTGCAAGAATTTGATGATGATGGTCCTGTGGGGTACTGCCTTCAAGCCACCAATGTAGGGACTGAATGGTGCCTTGATCGGGTGTTGGGGCCACCACAGTAAAACAGTAATAGAACAGCAGAGAAAGTAGGGAGTAGTACAGATTGCGGAACCTTGCTGAAAATGATAATTCAACTCACATAAAGCTTAACAGGGATACACTAAAATGTAGCTATGAGAAAGCCATGTTAAAATAACTACTTTTTAAAAATGTTCCAGCATATTAGCCTGGCGATTTCCTATCAGTAAACTATTCCAGATTTTAGGTGCATAACAGCAAGAGACTGCCTCACTACTTCTTTTACTTTTAGCTCTTGGAGTTATAAGCAGACACATATTTGAAGATCATGAGTGAGAGAATCATTGTGAGAATCAGAAACAAACTAAAACATGGAGCTGAAGTTGAAAAACTGACAACTTTTAACAAGTATCGGGATGAGATATTGGGGCAACTAAGCTATTAGCTAAACAAACGAGTGACAAAGGCACTAAATGGTCTTCTATCATTTGTCAAATTTCTTATGTTCTTTTATGGTTTGAGATGTTATTTGTACCCATTATTTGTTCAAGCATCAGTTTTGTGATAATACATAATCTCTCCTAAAAAAATGTGGCCATATGTCAGAGTGCAAAGGAGAAAAAAAACAACTACAACTTTTGATCGGCCTTGATCAAAAGCATGAAAACCACCTTCAAAGTTTACTCACAGTACTATCACAAAGTAATAAATGAACGCAGAAACTGTTTTATTTAGAAAATTTACCCACGGTTAAAAAAAAAAAAAATCAGCTGCCATTATCTAGAAAGGATTGAGAGAAACACACCTGGTAGTGATCCATGTGAAGTATACAATACATGTCTGCATAATGTCAATCAGCTGTTCTAAATTGTTAACGGTTATGTCACTCCGCGAGCTAAAGTTTTGGGCTTAGTTTAGTTCTCCTATTTGTATTCCTCCTAAACCTTGCTTTGTCTTAATAAGTTCTTAAAGTCCTTTATTTTCATTAACATAAATGGAAACATATCTTAAGAAATTCCTTGCCCTAACATATGACATCATTTTCACTCAACTGTTAAATACAACATGTTTTTAGGCTGTAACAGTAAAATGTGGAGAAATCCAGCAGGGAGAATACTTACACCTGAACTTCCCACCTGCCCACCACACAGTCACCTCCACTTGCATACAAGTATGCTGCCTGCAGCATCAGCCCACCAAGAGCGAACAGGGTGCGGCCAAGGGCAGGTAGTGAATCGCACACCACCACCCCCATTTAACAGGCAGCCACCCGAGGAACACTACAATGCTGCCCCCCACCACCCCATTCACCCTCAATGGCCTCCATTCAGCCACAACCGGGTCACCGCTTGCAGCATCAGCAGCTGCCCACCAAGAACAAACGGGGCAGCATTATACCCCTTTTTATTATCACACACCTCTAAAGGCTGCAGATGTAGGGCTGAGTGATATGACCTCAAATGACTACTCCTGGTTCAAAAATACCTTTTTTACTTTCTTGTATACATAGTTTAGAGAAAGTATACGAATCATGAAAAAATTTGACTGCGATATTTAGATGAATCTTGATGTTTTAGACCTTCCGGAGTCTGAAAATACCATTTTTGAAATGACGTCTGTCTGTGTGCCTGTGTGTAAACACAATAGCTTGAAAACACTTTGACCTGGTCAATAAGATTTTGTACACCTTCTTTATATAAAAAATAAAGAATCCTGTCAACTTTTGGGCCACTTCCGGCAACTGGAAGTGATACTTTAACTGAATACTTTTGCAAATTTTCAAGTAAACTATGGTTATAATTACAGATAGATGATTCAATTTTGGTACAGATATTCATAATGATAAAAAGCAAATGGATATGAAATTTGAGAAAAATTGCTCAACTGGGAGGTAGTATTTTATTTCAACAACCATCTGAATTTTTTGTATCATGGAAATATAAAAGTGTACACGACATTAAAAACTGTATTCAGTATAACGCATATTCTTTCAATAACTATTATTCATTTTATTTTAATTATTCAATTTTATTTTAAGTTATATTATACAGTAAATAGAGATAATTATTGTGTATTGATATTACCAATTAGTTATGATGAGAAACAAACACATATGATATCTGAGAAATATTATGCAATTGGAAGTGGTTCTGATGACCTTTTCCTCGATCTAAGTATACGTGAAACAAAAAATAACAAAAAAGAAATATTTTAAGTTGACATGGATCCCAGATGTCTAAACATGGGTACTATATGATATGCTAGAAAATTATATATCAAATAAGCAAAATTAGTAAATAGGCGTACACCTTATTTCAGTGTTTTACAATTAATTT